>NW_027397065.1:41819473-41841436 GCF_003265705.2 Callorhinus ursinus
CTTTCTTTCTTTCTTTCTTTCTTTCTTTCTTTCTTTCTTTCTTTCTTCTCCTTCCTTCCTTCCTTCCTTCCTTATCAATGATGTACCTATACTACTTAAGGTATAGCAACCGTAGGATTGGGTAACGACTTGGCAGATTTGGACATTAGAGAGAGCCACAGGAGAGCACCTGGTATAAATCAATGCCCCTTGTGCTGACATCAGGGCAGGAGGTATACACAGAAGGTGTAAAGAAGCAGGGTGTTTCCCATCTGGTACTTGTTCCTTACTTTTCCCCATCATTACTCAAATCCCCAGCTCTCAGAAAATGCTGAGGTTTTGAGTTGTTTTGATATCCTATTTCTGCTTTATGAAACATCCTCTCCCTTCCTCTTTCCCTCTGTATATGAGGGTAGTTGATAAACCAGTGATTGAAGCAGAAATAAGAGTATGTTGCCTTGAGCTCATCTTCACTTCTCTGGACCTCCCACTTGTGTAAAATGAGGGAGGGAAGTGCGGGACTGTCTCCTAAATTCTCTTTCATTTCTAACATTCTCTAAAGAAAATTGTTAAAGTCAGTCCAAAATTATAAGCTCTATTCTCTGAAATGTTTGAGACGAGATGGTGTCATTGCTAGACTTGCGCAAACATTTTAGCAGGTGCAAAAATAGGCCTGTGGGTTTAAATCAAAGCAGTACTTTTACTCTTTCAGGAGCTATGCCAGTGTGTTCAGAATGTTGCTAAAGAATCAGTAAAGTTTGATGAAAGTTTCCACAAGCACCTTATTTTCTCATAGACTAAACACGATGCCATATCTTAGGCTGAAGTAGTTGATTTTACTTTCTCAGCAGAGTAGCCACCAAAAGGGGTGTGTGTGTGTGTGTGAGAGAGAGAGAGAGAGATTAAAAGTTACTGATGAGGGGTGAGTTTTTCACTTGCATCACATTTTAATGAATCAAGAGTCTCAAATGATGCAGTTTCCATGGCCAGGTTGCTTCTTCACTGCTCAAACTTGTTTTATATTGCAGCAATCATTTTATGCTTAGTAAAAACATTTACACTTTTTGCCTTGCAATTGTTGTTAAAAGTGTGCAGGCTTGAGAAAACACCTACTTCATAAGCCAGTATTACAAGTCTCTCTTGATTTTTTTTAAAGATTTTATTTATTTATTTGAGAGAGAGAGAATGAGAGAGAGAGAGAAAGCACATGGGGGGGGGAAGATCAGAGAGAGAAGCAGACTTCCTGCCGAGCAGGGAGCCCGATGAGGGACTCGATCCAGGGACTTGATCCGGGGACTCCAGGATCATGACCTGAGCCGAAGGCAGTCGCTTAACCCACCGAGCCACCCAGGAGCCCTCTTGATTTTTTAAACTGAAAAAAATTTACCCAGTCCAGTTCCTTTCTTGTTGTTTTGTGATCCACTTTATTTCTTCTCCTAAAGAAAAACAAATTCAATCCCTAACTATATTTACACTCATCAGCTCCTTCTGCTGGCTAAGGCAGAAAATAATGGAGTAGAAGATGAGGTCTTTGGTCATAAATTTTTCTAAAAAGACCTGTATTCAAAATACATTTTAAGACTATTTCAGGGGCGCCTGGGTGGCTCAGTCGTTAAGCGTCTGCCTTCAGCTCAGGTCATGATCCCAGGGTCCTGCTCCGCAGGAAGCCTGCTTCTCCCTCTCCCACTCCCCCTGCTTGTGTTTCTCTCCCTGTCAAATAAATAAATACAAAATCTTAAAAAAAAATAAAAATAAAGTAAAACTATTTCAAAGTAGCCCATTGTACACTCTAAAACATCAGAACAGAAAGTCAAGCAATGAAGTCCGTGGGTGAACTCAGAAAGCCTAGAAGCTGTGATCAAGTTCCCCATTCTTCTCGGGTAGCCCATAAACAACAGCTTGGCTTCATTTACTCATGTCTAGTCAGCTTACCAGTCAATCACATGTGCACTAAAACATTTATATCTAGGGCTGAAATATTTTCAATAATTATCTTATCATGAATCATTTTGCAAATTAACATAATTTCAGACTTCATCACTCTAAGGCTGCTGAAGACACTTTTATAAAATGACAAAATAACAAAAGCATGAAGGCACTTATTTTCTTGTTTTAAATAATAGTCAAGGAAAGAATTAGGTAGACTTCAGCCTCTCAAGCAGTTGATGAAGTATATTATATATTGTGTATATGCTGAAATGTGCCATTTAATAGTTGGAGTCAGGGAACCTTTTCAAGATTGGCTACCATGTTTCAACCCCAAAATTCTACCAAGCAGAACATTGCCAAATTTTGTCCTATCTGATCACCATCACATTTTCAAACGATTATGAAATAGATGATTAATATTTTTTTATTTTGAGTTACTTTTAACTGTTTTCAGGCAAGGTCTCTTTGGTAAGATCTAATATTATAGGAATGCATTTTCTTTTTGTTTTTTTTTTAATGTTAAAGATTGGATATATACACAAAATAGTATTTATAATATGTGCAAATTATTTAGAGTAACAATAATTCAAACCCCTATATGCCCACCACCAGTTTAAGGGTCAAAACCCTGTAACTGCTCATAAGCCCTATCCTATTTTCCTTTGCACAACCACCTAAGTTAACCATTGTCCTGAATTTCGCTTCTGCTATTCTGTGACTTTATGTTTTAAAATTTGCCGTGTATACACATCACCAAATAGATCATTTAATTTTTCACGTTTTTGAAATTGATGTATATGGAGAAACACCGTGGGAATTCTTTGGTAACTGTTCTCTTTTCTCAATAGTATATTCTTGAGATGCATCTATGTTGATGGACACAGCTTTAATTCACTCATTTTCAACTCTGTCTAGAACTACTTTAACGGACACTACTTTAGTTTTCCATTTTCCTTTCAGTCAATGTTTGGGTGGTTCCACTTTTTCTGCTATTTCAGTGAACATGCTTAATTAAGCATTAACTCCTAAGACACATATGCAAGATTTCTCCAAAAATTACTGGTTTGTGGTGAATAGACATTTCAGCTTCACAAACATTGCCAAATGGTTTCCAAAGTAGTGGTACTAATTTATATTATTAATAATGCCATCAGGATATAAGCAGTCCCATTGATCCACAATCTTGCCAATACTTGTTATTGTCCACCTTTCAATGTACCTATCTGATGGGTGTAAAACAGAAGTTCATTGTCATTTGCATTTGTATTTTGAAGATTACTAACAATGTTGAACATATTTTCACATATTTATTAGCCATTTTTGTTTCTTCTGTAAAGTGTCTCATAAGTCCTTTATCAATTTTGATTGGACTGTTTGCTTTTTTCTTGTTAATTTGTGGAATTTCATAACATATTCAGAAAAAACTACTTTACTAAATATCTCTTTACAACAGGTAATTTGTGTTTTCATATCCTTATCATATCTTTAATGAATACACATTTTATTGTTAAAGAAGTTAAATTTGTCAAACTTTCACAATTGTATTTTTGTGTTTTTGTTTTTAACATCCTTATTTAGGCTTATAAGATATTCTTCTGTATTTTCTTCTATAAACAAACAATGAATCATGGAACACTACATCATACTCTATGGTGACTAACATAATATAATTTAAAAAATTTTTAAAAATTAATGTTTGCTTTTAGAATTGAATTTTTGTAAGATGTGGTTTGAGAGTCCAACTGTTTCCTTATGGGTAACAAATTGTTCCACCCTTGTTTTTTATTTTTTATTTTTTTTTAAAGATTTTATTTACTTGAGAGAGAGAGAGAGAGATCACAAGCAGGGGGAGTGGGAGAGGGAGAAGCAGACTCCCTGCCAGGCTGGATCCCTGGACTCTGGGATCATGACCCGAGCCGGAGGCAGATGCTTAATGACTGAGCACCCAGGCGCCCCACCCTTGTTTTTTAAATACTCCATTCTTCCCCATGAAGTGTAAATCCATTTTTATCAAAGTCAAATTTCCTTATATGCAATCTTATGTCTGGACTTTTGTTATGCTTGATTGATCCATTTATCATGCTCCACTATAATAGTGTTATGTTAAAACTTAGAGTTTGATTATAAGGCTTCATTTCTGCTAGTGTAGTTGTCCCATCTTATTCATCTTCAGAAATACCTTGGCTATCTTCTGATCTTTTGTTCTTACATATAAATCTCATAATCACCTTATCCAGTTCCACAAAACATACTATTGGGATCTTTATTAGAATTACATCAGATTAGGTGAATTTGAGAAGCATTAATGTCTTTGTGATATTTAGTTTCTAATTCATGGACATGGTGTAATTCTTCATTTACTTATGTCTTTTTTAATGTCTTTGAATGAAGTTTTTACTTTTTTCTGCATTATGGACTTCACATCTTTTTTAGATTTATAACTTAAGTGTATTATCTCCAGGTAATATCCAAGTAAGTGATACATTTTTATAAATTATGTTTTCTGTTTGTTGGAGATGTAAAGAAATTTATTTGGAATTTGTTCATTATTTTTTTTCAATCAGCAACTGTAAAGTGCTTTTATAAATTCTAATAATATGTCTTTACATTGTTTTGGGTTTTCTATATAGATAACTTTATCATCTGCGTATAATGATAGAATTTTTATTTTTTCCCCAATTTTTGTATCTTTTTCTTTCTGCCTTACTTCTAGAGCTTGAGCTACCATATAATGTTGAGCAGAAAATTTTGCAGTATCTTTGTACTTTTCCCTAATCTTAAAACGGTGTTTTAAGTATCTCATTATTATAAATAATACTTGTTATAGATATTGGTGTAGATAACCTTATCTACTTAAAAAGTTCTCTTGGCCTTTTAGTTGCTACATTCTTTCTCATCTATGGAGGTTAAATTTTATTAAACATATTTTCTTCATAAGATGATAATTTTTTTCTCCTTAATATTTTGATGTGGTTAAGTATATTGATTGGATTTTAAAGTTATTAAATCAATCTTGCATCTTTGGTTGACCTAACTTTTTTTTCAATTTTTTTTTTGAAGTCTAGTTAGTTAATATATATGGTAAATTTGGTTTCAGGTGTAGAATTTAGTGATTCATCAATTACTATAATACTCAGTACTTTTCACAATTGCCCTCCGTAATACCCATCACCCTTTCAGCCCATCTTCTGCCCACCTCCCTCCATCAACCTTCAGTTTGTTCTCTATAGTTAAGAGCCTCTTATGATTTGCTTCCCTCTCTTATTTTTTTCCTTCCCATATGTTCATCTGTTTTGTTTCTTAAATTCCCCATATGAGTGAAATCATATGGTATTTGTCTTTCTCTGACTGACTTATTTCGCTTAGCATCATACACTGTAGCTCCATCCATGTAGCATCCACATCATTGCAAATGACAAGATTTTGTTCTTTTTGATGGCTGAGTAATATTCCAATATTATATATATCTCACACCTTCTTTATCCATTCATCAGTGGACATTTGAGTTCTTTCCATAGTTTGACTATTGTTGATAATGCTGCTATAAACGTTGGGGTGCATGTACCCCTTTGAATCTGTATTTTTGTATCGTTTGGGAAAATATCTAGCAGTGCAATTGCTGGGTCTTAGGGTAGTTCTATTTTTAACTTTTTGAGGGACCTCCATACTGTGTTCCAGAGTGGCTGCACCAGTTTGCATTCCCACCAACAGTGTAAGAGTGTTCCCCTTTCTCCACATCCTCACCAACCCCTGTTGTTTCCTGTGGTGTTAATTTTAACCATTCTTGACAGAATGTGAGGTGGTATCTCATTGTGGTTTTAATTTGTATTTCCCTATTGATGAATGATGTCGAGCATCTGGATGTCTTCTTTGGGAAAATATCTGTTCATGTCTTCTGCCCATTTCTTAACTAGATTATTTGTTTTTTGGGTGTTGAGTTTGGTAAGTTCTTTATAGATTTTGGATGCTAACCCTTTATCAGATATGTCATTTGCAAATACCTTCTCCCATTCCATCAGCAGCATTTTAGTTTTATTGATTCCTTCACTGTGCAGAAACTTTTAATCTCTTGATAAAGTCCCAATAGTTCATTTTTGCTTCTGTTTCCCTTGCCTCTGGTGATGTCTAGTAAGAAGTTGCTACAGCCAACGTCAAAGAGGTTGCTGCCTATGTTCTCCTCTAGAATTTTGATGGATTCCTTTCTCACATTTATGTCCTTCATCCATTTTGAATTTATTTTTGTGTATGATGTAAGAAACTGGTCTGGTTTCATTCTTCTGTATGTGGCTGTCCAGTTTTCCCAACACTATTTGTTAAAGAGACTGACATTTTTCCATTGGATTTCTTTCCTGCTTTGTTGAACATTAGTTGACCATAGAGTTGTGGTGGACCTAAATTTTTAACATTGTATTATCTTTTTTTGTGCTCTGGTGGATTCCATTACTATTTAGTTTAGGATTTTTGCATTAGTGTTCATGAGTGAAACTGGACTGTAAGTTTCCTTTCTCTTATTTCCTCAACAGCCTTTGGTATCAAGATTATGTCAGCCTTATATAAATGGAACTGGAGTTGCAGTCCTTCTTTTTTATTAATTGGATTTAGTTGCACGGGATTGGGATCATCTATTCCTTGGATAATTATTAGAACTTGCCTAGAAGATCCTTCAGTATTAGTGAGATTTTTTTTGAGGGAAAATTTTTCACTACATATTTAATTTATTTGGTGGTTACAGAACTAAGCAAATATCCTCTTTCTTTAGTCAGTTTGACTAAGTAATCTTTTTCTAGGAATTTGTCCATTTCAAATTTGTTTACCTAAAGTTGTTCCTACAATCCTTACATAATATATTTTTAATATCTGTAGGATTTATGGTTATGTCCCTTTTCCCGTTTTTTATTTTATTTGTTCCTCCTCTCTCTGTTTGGATGAGTCCCTGGAGAAATGTGTCAATTTTATTAATTTCACAAACAACCAAACTTTAGTTTTGTAAGTTATCTCTATTGTATCTTCCTATTTCACTACATTCTGCTCTCTCTATATTATGGATTTCGATATCAAACTTTTTTGTGTTTATTCTTTATCGTTTTTCTAATGTTTTAGTTAGATTTTTTTTATTGATATTTGTCTTTCTTTTTTTTCACAATTAAACATTCAGTTGTGCAAATTAAACTTCAATTACCTATACCCTACCGGTTTTGATATCTAGTACTGTTATTACAGTTAAATTATAAGTATGTTCTATTTTCCTTTAAGATTTCTTTTGTGACCCCATCCATTGTTGAGAAATATATATTTTGTTTTTAATTTCTAATCATAAGGGCTTGTTATTACTTTCCTTACTATTTGTTTCTTAATAAATTGAATTATGTTCAAAGAATGTGACCTGGATAATACCAAGTCTTTGAAGTTTGTTGATACTTAACTTATGGCATAGCATATGTTTATCTTAAATGTTCATTATGTGCTTGAAAAAAATACATATTCTCAAATTCTGGGTATAATTATCCATTACACAAACATTATTTTTGCTCTTAAATCTTCAGTATCCTTTCTGACTTTTTGTCGGCTCAGTATATCAATTACTCAGAGTGGAGTGCATGGAGTTCTAATTGTAGTTGAGATTGTTATCATCTTTTTCACTATTAAGTTCTTTGTGGTATCTTCAACATCAATATTATTTTCATCAAAAGCTTTAGTGACTCAAAATCATTCTGAATTTCTCTCATTGCTTTGCATAATTTCACTGGCGGTAAGCATATGCTTCAAATATTCTCTTAATGAACAATTTGTGTTCCTTGTTGCAAGTGAAATTATCTTCATTTCAGACAAAGGAAGAAGAAAATGAAAATCTCAATACCCAGAAATTTGAGGGTTCTTTTGTTACATTGGAACTAAAATTGAATATAGTTCCTTGTTTGTGAATGAAACATTTGAAAGTATATACAGGAAGTTGAATTGATTTGTGAAAGCCTGTGCTTTTTTCTATTTGTAATTAGTACTGGAGGGCAAAGAGCAACCCAAATTTCTTTCTTTTTTTTTTTTTTTTTAGATTTTATTTATTTATTTGACAGAGACACAGCGAGAGAGGGAACACAAGCGGGGGGAGTGAGAGAGGGAAAGCAGGCTTCCAGCGGAGCAGGGAGCCCGATACAGGGCTCGATCCCAGAACCCTGGGATCATGACCTGAGGCAGATGCTTAACGACTGAGCCACCCAGGTGCCCGAGCGACCCAAATTTCTAAGATGGCAAAGAAAGTTTGTAAAAAACATCAGTCTTTGCTCATCTATTGCAGCTAGTTGTAATATTGGTATGCTATTTTACGGGTGGAATTTTGAGCTCCTTCATTCTCTCACTTTGATTTAATGTAGCACGAACAGCGCAATGTTTCTGAAAGCACGCAAGTATAAAATTCTCTAGTTACTCGTGCAGGTAAGTATTCTGTTCCTTGGGCTTGCATGGAACACAAGGGTGAAAAGAATATTGGTCAGTGAAGAAAAGAGAAATTTTGTTGATTTACCTGTTTATATCTGTGGAAAATCCCTTTAAGAGAGAAAAATAAATTTTCTTCCCTTTAAAAATTCTTCTAATAAAACTTACAGTGTAGGAAAACCTTCCATGTTTATTTCTCTGCTTCCTGTTTTATATAGTCTGGTTTGAGATGAGTCCTCCAGTGCAGAGAAAGGAAATTTTCCTAAACCTCATCTGAGAAAGTTTTTTTGCATGACAAAATCTATAACCCCTCCTACAAAGTAACTAGAATTCCTGATAAAATTCCTGAACAATGATCTAATTAATAATTCCCCAAGGGAAGTGAAAGTTACCCATTCCCTTTGCATGTACTATCTAACAGCTCAAACCAGACCTTTAAAGATACAATGATAACATGCAATCAGACTTATGACTCACATAATAATCTTTAACTGGACATTCCTTTACATTATTTTACATTATTTTCTATATGTGGCCATGAGACTGAAATATTTGACTTAGTTTTATCTGGAGTCTCTTCCCTTGAGATTAGCTGGGTATAAGTCTTCTTCACATATTTATAATCAGTTTATCTAAGAAGTTAACAGGGTTTCTGAAAAGGGAGACATTACATATATCTGGACAAATATAAGACCTTTGAGAATATACAGTTAACGGGTTGGACCTTTTATTTTTAAGGTTTTATTTATTTATTTGAGAGAGAGAGCGAAGAAGGGCAGAGGGAGAAGCAGACTCTCCGCTGAACAGGGAGCTGGGCACTGGGCTGGATCCCAGGACTCTGGGATCATGACCTGAGCCGAAGGCAGACACTTAACTGATTGAGCCATCCAAACACCCCAATAGACCGGACCTTAAACATGAGTAAGATTTTGATATGCAGAATTGAGAATGGTAATTCCAAAAAGGATAAAATTCCAAAACTGGACAAAAATGTAAATTTTTATTTTATAATTTTCATACCTTTTTTTCTCACCCCACCCCCCTCCATTTAAAGTAAAATGGAACAACTTTATTTTTTTTTAAGATTTTATTTATTTATTTGACAGAGAGATAGAGCCAGAGAGCACAAGTGGAGGGAATGGCAGAGGGAGGGGGAGAAGCAGGCTCCCCACTGAGCAGGGAGCCCGATGCGGGGCTCGATCCCAGGACCCTGGGATCATGACCTGAGCTTAAGGCAGACGCTTAACCATCTGAGCCACCCGGCCGCCCCAAAATAGAACACTTTAACTGAGTGTCTGAAATTCCTCTCTAAATTCATGGGAGAAAGTGCCAATTTTAAATTATTCAAATAATCCTGATAAGCTAAGTAAATATTTAGTTATTTTAAAGCATATAATTTTTCTGTTTAAATGCACATGTTAATACACTAATTTGCTGAGAGACTCTAATTACTGATTCAATTAATACATTAATTACAAAGACAAATACCCCAATAAATCAAATGTTTACTGATTATATTGAAGCTCCGAGTCTCATTCTTTCAATAACTTATTGAAGTATTAGATGCATTTAAACATTAACATTTATTAGAAACAGTCATTTCAAGGTTAAATTATAGAAACAGAAAAGGTGTTTTTTAAATATACACAAAAATCCACAAGCCAAAGGATTAATGGGGACTATCTTTTACAATACACATCATATGAAAAGGACTCTAAGATCTCTAAACAAACAGTTGGTGTGTTCCCTTTCCAATCAATACAAACTCTGGTAATATGGTGAAACATAGGAAAAAGGTGTTATGCTAGGTACAAAAATATACAAGCAGCTCACTATTCCAAAGTGTTTTTTCCTCTCTCCTCAGTGAAAAACTTAAAGCCTTAAAACCCATACAGCTGAGACAGGTACTAAGTTACACAATCCTCCTTTTTTCTTTTCTTATAAAACTGTCCCTAATGTTGGTGAGCTGTTTTTGCTGTAATTGGACAAGTCAAATAGGAGAGGGATTCTAGTTACCAACTACAGGAGCTGGCTTCAGCCCATTAAACTGCGAACCACAAAGCTGTTTTACTAAAGCTGACTTTTTGTTCAGGGGCCGTTATTTTGGAAGCATTTTCTTGGCACCAAGTGCGTATCTGAACATGCAAGTCCAAATATGCTAACAGATGTCTCTGAAGCGAGATCATTATAAAACCAGATTTTCACTTCAGTTAGGAATATTTTTCCATCCTATTTTAAATAAACTTTTAATTTTACAGTAGTTTTAGATTTACAGAAAATTGCAAAAATAGTACAGAGAGGGTCCATATACTCCACATCTAGTTACCCCTATTATAAACACCTTACATTAATTAGTATATTTATTACAACTGATGAGCCAATATTGATAATGTTGAGAGGTAGAGTATGTAAATAAATTCATTGAAATCCTTCTGGCCAGGAGATTTGTCTCTTTACCTTCAGTTATTTATTTATCTAAGCACTTATTTATTTATCACTTATATCATTGTTTACTTGCTTATATCAGTATGGACTCATGGATATTTATTTTATACTTTGAATTATAGTCAAACACTCATTTATTTTGTTGCTGAAACTGATGGATAGTTGGAAGGCAGGCAGGCAGGAGCAAGGGGCCCCCCACCCTAAGAGGACACCACCCCTAAAAGGATTTTATACCTACCTTGGAAGGAGCCCTCCACCCTTTCCTATGTGACAAAAAACTGATTGGATGACAAGTGCAGGGAGAGTTAATCAGATTAAAACAGCCTGCCAACGAGCCCATAAAATCCCCTAGACTTAGAAATTCTGGTAGCAACCCTCTCGGGTCCTCTCCCTCTTCGGAAGCTCTATACTATCACTTTGGTATCAATCAGTAAACCTTGTTTTGCTGCCCACTACTCTGTCTGGTCTACCTTTTCATTCTTCGAAGCAGCTTGACAAAGAACCACGAGCCACCAATGGAGAAAAAAAATCCTGTAACAAAACTATTCTGGCTTTGACTACTAGGGGTCCTTTCAGCTGATTCCTGTGTCCCTTTGACATAATCCCATCCTTGTGTTTTTGTTTTTTTAAGCACTATTTTCTGGCACAAAATGCTCTAGGCCCATCTTGTACATCTACCACAATTCTAAAATCAGCCATTTCTCCATGGAGCTCCATTTCTTTTTAGAATTAGTTATTCTGATTTCTGTGGGGGTTGCTTGCATGTAGGCCCTCTCAGCTGACTGAACAAGGAAATATAAGTGTGCATAATATATATGTATGTGTATATATATATTATTTATATATGTGCATCCACATATCGATAAGTATTTCTACATGACACCATTAGTACCTATATTAAACTAAATATGAGTTCATACTCATGTCTCCAACTATAATCCATTACTGCATGGATTATTTTAGCCTTTTTACCTTGCTCATCTCTAACTTCCTACTCCAATAGTGAGAAACCTGGCTCCCACCACCCACCATTTAATTGTTCTGTTTAGTTTCATATACATGTAAAATAGTTTCAGAATTGTTAAACCATGTTCCCATGGGAAACAACCTTATCATCTAGAATGCAGTGCTTATGTGCAGATCCTTTTGCCTTTAGTCTTACAGATTCTACTCATTTCCAAAATTAGTTAGGCTAGAACTTTTGCCCCTTTCCCCATAAGTAAGATTATTTCTATAAACAGTGAATGTATTTTGTCATACTCTGTATTCCATTCTGAGATCCCCCAATCTTCTAAATTGTGTATAATTTACATATATTAAGGTTTACTTTTTGTGCTGTAAGGTTTTGGGTACTTAACCAAATTCATAGTATCATGCATCCACTATTACAATATCATACAGAATATGCCCTAAAAATATCTCTTGTACTTCACTTCTTGAATATCCTCTTTCCTGATTTTTTTTCTCAAATTAAGTTATTTTGGCTTACAACCTTCTAGTTAAAAAGCAATTTTATGTGCAAAAGGCATTTTTCAAACTAATATAATTTGCAGAAAAGCTTGAAAATATGGTGCTCTCTCTCTCTGAAGAGTCGGGGTCTGAGTAGGCCAAGTCTAAGGACACTGGACAATTGGAAAAGAAGGGAGAGCAGGAGGAAAACATGAGAACACCCATAATAAATATCATCCATTTAATAATTTGTCTTAAGGTATGATCTGTATTGCTTCAATTTGAAAAGAGCTTAATCTATCCACTCAATAAAAGTTTACTGAAAACCTATCATGAACGAGATGCCATATTAGGCATAGGGAATCGAATCATGTCTAATGCACATTCTCTGCTTTAAAAGGATTTCAATTCACAGCTCTTTATTCTTGGATTTTCATTACCTTCCAGAGATGTTCAAAGAATGAAGAGAGTTTCATAGCAGTGAAGGTATAAATTTAAATGCTGACCCTGGCATTTATTAAATCATTGTATGATCTTGGGCAAATGACTTACTGTGTTTATTTGTTTGTTGTTTTTGTTATTTGTTTGTTTCCTCATCTATAGAATGAGATAAAAACACTCATCTCATAGAATTGTTGGAGAAGACTATCTGAGCTTGTATCCTGAAGAGTTTCTGACACATCATGACTCCTCTGTCTGTGATATTCCAGTGGAATAGGACCTGTTTACACTGCTTACAAAAAGCAGCAGCAGTTTTGCTCTCTCTTTCCTCCCTTTATCAGATTTGATCATGGAATTGTCAAAAGGGTGAGGAGATTGCCTTGTGAAATGCAAGCCTCTAACTAAGCAATCATTGAGGTCACTTTTTAAAACCAAATCCTCCTAAAAAAAAAAAAATAAAAAATAAAACCAAATCCTCCTTCCCAACCCAGATCTACTGCACCAGAATTTCCAGTATGAGGGATCAGCCTTGGAAGACCTGATGTCTGTATTAACAAGCACAGAAGGTAATTCTTATCACAGACGGTAGGGAAACAGTGGCAGCCCCTAGCTAGATTACAGCCCCTATGCCTAATATGGTATGCCCAAGCTATGCAAACTTGAGCTTGTATCTTAGTTCACCCATTTACAGTTATGTGAACCTGGGCAAGTCACATAATCCCTCTGAGACTGTTTTCTATTTTAATGTGTGTTCTTATTTTAGTGGGTTTTCTTTAGGAGGAAAATGAATTCTATATAGTGGCATATAGTAAGTGTTCAATAAAGGGTACTTCTTGTTGTTAACTGTATCACAGGTTTTCCTTGGAATGGAAAGGGTGTAGAGACCTTGGAGGACAAAATACAGAAACTTATCCATGGTACAATTCTATCCTGTGTCCTTTTACTCTCAATTAAAATGAAACAAAACCATTTTTTGCTCTCCTGCTTAGACATATTTACATCATATGTGCCAAATATCTTGTTAGTGAGAAATCAATTTTTCATAGCTTACTTGTATTATTTCCAAATGAGAGAATACTTTTATAGACATTTGGATAAGAGTTAAAATAAAATGAAACATGTTCTGCTTACTTCAAGGTTCGATTCACCATGATAACCAATACTTTCTATTATACATCAGCAGACTCCGTCTAACCTCCATTTGCCATTATACTTCTTGAAAAAAAACTTGATAACACAGCTCCATACATTTTAATAGCTATATTTTAAACAAAATTTAGCTCCTAAGACACACTTGCCCCTTTCTTCCACAGGCAAGAACAAAGCTCGGAAACAATAAGAAATATGTGGCATTTATTGAATGCTTGGCATATGCTCTGAATTTTGCCGAAGTGTTATATGATTATTTCATTTAATCATCAAGAAAATTCTAACAATAAACAGGTAACAAATGTTAATGGCTAGTAATATTATAGTTGCCACTCTTTGTGACCTTTTGCTGACAATAGCTCATTTGTTAAGGTTTTCTTTTCCTGAACCTCTGTTTTTCTAGGAAGTTTCCCTTTATTCTTCAGCTGTGCCTCTTCTCTTTGCTCAGCCTTAATGATGTACAGAAGCCTTGACAAGCTGTTTTCATCTTTTATGGACTAAATTATGTCCCCTGTCAAAGGACATATGTTTAAGTATTAACCTCCAATGTGTCCATATTTAGAGACAGGGCCTTTAAAGAAGTGATTAAGGTTAACTGAGGTCATATGATTGGACCCTCATTGGACCAGTCATATGACTGGTGTCTCCAGAAGAAGAGACATCAGGGATGTGTGTGGACAGAGGAAAGGCCATGTAGAGACACAGAAAGAAAGTGGCCATCTGCAAGCCAAGGAGAGAGGACTCGGAAGAACCAAACCTGCTGAAACCTTGATGTTGTACTTCTAGCCTCCAGAACTGTGAGGAAATAAATTTCTGTTGTTTAAGCCACCCGGTCTTTGGTACTTTTTTATGGCAGCCCTGGCAAATAAATATACCATCTGACCATAGGATTTTCAATTTTATTTTACTTCTAAAAATCTTCAACTTCAAGGACCCAAGCTATAAAGTTCCTCAAAGAATTTATGTCATTTTTCTATTTTTACTCAATTTCAAAATATTTTCTAATTTTCATTGTGACTTCTTTGACCAATAGGCCTATTAAGTAGTATGCTACTTAATATTTGGACATTTGGGAATAATCTAATTATCTTTCTGTTGTTGACTTCTATAAGTCTACCGTGGTAAAAGAACATACACTCTACAATTTCAGTGTTTTGAAATGTATTGTTTTTGGCCTAGGCAAATGTCTGTTTTTGTAAGTGGTCCATATGCACTCAAAAATAATTTGTATTCTGTACTTGTTGAGTGTTATGTTTTTGTAAACATTAATTCTATATTCTAACTGATTTTTTGTCTGCTTTTTTATCACTTACTAAAATGCCAAGCATTAAATGATCTTATTTTTACAATGTTGCTCTTGTAAACAGATATACTTGTTGGTTTTGTGGGTTTGTTTTTTGTTGTTGTTTGTTTGTTTTAGTAAGTCAACAACCTTTGCGTTTTACTTGGATTGCTAAACCATTTACATATAATGTAATTATTGGTATAATCTGATTTAAGCCTACTATCTTGGTATTCATTTTCTTTTATTCATTTTTTTCTGTTCCATTTGTTTTTTATTTATTTATTCCTTCTGTTCTACATTCTTTCTTATGAAGTATTTTATTATTCCATATTATTTTAACATTTCATATTATTTTATTTCTTCCATTAGCTTTTTGGCTAAACTGTTTTGCCATATTATTTTAGTGGTCACTCTGGAGATTACAATAGGTATCCTGAACTTAAGTATTCCACCTGAAATTATTGGTACTTCTCAAATATTATAGGAACCTTACCACGGTTTAATTTTTTTACCCCTTTCCAACCTCTGAGCTATTGTTTTTATGTATCTTATTTCTATATGGTATAAACTCTACAACACAATTATTGTTGCTAAAAGCAGTCAATACTCATATAAATTTATCTTTTCTGATTCCCTTAATTCTTTCATAGTTTTATGCTGCCTTTAGGATAATTTTCCTTCATTCTGAAGAATTTCCTTTAGTATCTCTTGTAATGTTATGAGCTGGTGACAATTCTCTCACCTTTTGTTTTTTTAGAAATATCTCTTAACTTTGCATTCATCTTTGAAAGCTTTTTTGATAGATAAAGCTTTTTTTTCTTTATACAGTGTAAAGTTAATCCATCTTTCATGGCTTCCATAGTCCTCATTATGAAATTGCTATTGTTTTGTTTTGCTTTGTTTTGTTTTTGTCTCTTGCTGCCGAAATGTTTTCCTTTGTCTGCTTTAAGCATTGAAGTGTTATGGTCCCAGGGTGCAACATATTATTTGGAATTTGCTTCTTGAATGTGTAGGTTGAAGTCTTCAACCGGTTGTGGAAATTTTTCAATTGTTATCTTTTCATATATTGCTTCTAAATATTTACTTCTCCCTCCTTTTTATTCTGGGAGTCTGACATAAGTGTTAAAAGTTAAATTTGCCCAAATGTCTCCTATGCTCTGTTCATGCTCCTTTCATCTTTTTTCTCTCCAAACTTCAGTTGTATATTTTCTATTGACCTGTTTTGAGTTACTAATAGGAAACTAAAAGTCTTCTGCTGCTTACCACCTGCTGTTTAACCATCCAATGAGTTCTTGGTTTCAAGTGCTGTATGTGTTCATTCTGGAATATCCACTTTTTTATAGATTAAAATATCTCTGTTGAATGTTTTTTCTCTTTTGATCTATACTGTCCATCTTCTATTCTCTTTGATTTATTAATCATAGTTATGTTTTTTGTCTGTCTTCTTCAACATCTGGCTTTATTTGTGAGTCTGCTTCTATTAGTAACTTTTCCTCCTGATTATCTCTCACATTCTTCTAACAGTTCATGTGTCTAGTAATGTTTTATTGCATACCAGATATTTTATGTAAAAGAGTTATAGACACTGAGATTAATGTTATTTTTCTTCCAAAGAGCGTATTCCTTTTCCTCCTTCAGGCACAGATTGAAGGGCTGATCACCTCAACTAAATTAAGAATTGAGCAGGGCCAGGACTGGTAATAGCTTTAGTTACCAGTGTCTACTTTTAATGCCTCATGAGTGAAATGATTGTGTGCTCATTCCTGTTAGTGGAATTTTGTCTTCTAAGCATTGCAAAATATCCAAGATTGTATTATTTCTTTTTTCCCCCAGTTTCTTGGACTCCCATGTCACTACAGCCTACTACAAATGTCCTGTTGAATATACAAAGCAAAACAGAGAGGAATTAAAGCATACCATTATAGAAAATCATCAAAGCACAAAAGAAGACAATGAAAGAGAGAATAAATAAAGGAACTACAAAATGCCAGAAACAATTAACAAAATGTCAATAAGTCCTTACCTATTTATTAACAATTACTTTAAGTGTAAATGAATTAAATTCTCTGATCAAAAAACATACAATGGTTAAATGGATAAAAAGTAAGACTCCACTACATGTTGCCCATATGAGACTCACTTCAGATTTAACAACACATATAGGATGAGCGAAGGGATGAAAAGACATATCCCATGGAATGGAAATCAGGAGAGAATAGAAATAACTATTTATATCAGACAAAACCAATTTAAAGTTAAAAGCTATACTAAGTGACAAAGAAAATCACTGTATAATGATAAGGGAATAAATTCATCAAGAAGATATAAAGATTTTAAGTATGTATGCACCCAACATTAGAGTACCTAAATATATAAAGCCAATACTAACAAACCTTAAGGGAGAAATAGACAAAAATACAGTAACAGTAGAGAACTTTAATACTCACTTTCAACAACAGATAAATTATCTAGACAAAATTAATAAGGAATCATTGGATTTGAACTATATTTTAGACCAAAATTACCTAACAGACACACAGAAGAGTCCATGTAAGTGGCAGAACACACATTCTTTTCATGTGCTTGTGGAACATTCTAAGGAATAGATCGTTTGTAACAAAACAAGTTTTAACAAATTGAAGAAGATTGAAATTGTAGCAAGTATCTTTTCCAACCACAATGATGTAAAACTAGAAATCAGGATCAGAAGAAAAACTGGAAAAGTCACAAATACATGAAAATTAAAAATCAAACTCCTGAATACTCAGTCAAAAAAGAAATAGGAAATTTAAAAATATCTTGAGACAAATGAAAATGGAGACACAATATAGGAGATGCAATAAGACGTTGTTTTCCTGAAACTTTTGTGGGATGCAGCAAAGCATTTCTAAGAGGAAAGTTTATAGTGATAACTGCTTATTTTAAGAAAAGAGAAATATCTCAAACAACCTATCTCAAATGAACACCTTAAAGAACTAGAAAAAGAACAAACTAAGCTCAAAGTTAGCAGAAGGAAGGAAATAGCAAAGATAAGACTTTAAATAAAGCTGCATAATATTCCATTGTATATATATATTTACACCACATCTTCTTTACCCATTAATCTGTCGATGGACATCTTGGCTCTTTCCACAGTTTGGCTGTTGTGGACATTGCTGCTATAAACATCGGGGTGCATGTACCCTTTCGGATCCCTACACTTGTATCTTTGGAGTAAATACCCAGTGGTGCAATTGCTGGATTGTATGGTAGCTCTATTTTCAACTGTTTGAGGAACCTCCATCCTGTTTTCCAGAGTGGCTGCACCAGCTTGCATTCCCACCAACAGTGTAGGAGGGTTCCCCTTTCTCCGCATCCTCGCCAACATCTATCATTCCCTGACTTCAAAAGGAATGAAATCTTGCCATTTGCAATGATGTGGATGGAACTGGAGGGTAATTAGGTCAATCAGAGAAAGACATGTATCATATGACCCCACTGAGATGAGGAATTCTTAATCTCAGGAAACAAACTGAGGGTTGCTGGAGTGGTGGGGGGTGGGAGGGATGGAGTGGCTGCGTGATAGACATTGGGGAGGGTATGTGCTATGGGGAGCGCTGTGAATTGTGTAAGACTGTTGAAGTGGAGGGGGGTGGGGGGATGGGTTAGCCTGGTGATGGGTATTAAAGAGGGCATGTTCTTCATGGAGCACTCGGTGTTACACACAAACAATGAATCATGGAACACTACATCAAAACTAATGATGTAATGTATGGTGATTAACATAACATAATAAAAAAAAAACTTGTATGACCCAATAACAGAAGCATTATGTTCTAATAAAAAAAAAAGAAAGAAAGAAAATAGATACCAGAAAAACAATATAAAAGGTCAATTAAGCTGAGCTGGATTTTTAAAATATAAACAAAATTGACAAATCTTTAGTTAGACTAACCAAGAAAAATACAAGAAAAAATTCAAATAAAATCAGAAAGAGGAGACATTACCACTAATACTGAAGGAATACTAAAAATCATGAGATTGCTATGAACGATTATAGGCCAATAAATTGGATAACCTAGATAAAATAGATAAATGTCTGGAAACAAATAACCTACCAAATCTGAATCACAAAGAAAAAGAAGACCTACACTGACCAATAACAAGTTATATGATTGAATCAGTAATACAAAAAATGTCCCAGTAAAGAAAATCCCAGGATCAGATGATTTCATTGGTGAATATTAACAAACATTTAAAATAAAATTATACCAATCCTTCTCAAACTCTTCCAAAAAAATGAAAGAGAAGGGAATACTTCCAAACTCATTTTAGGAGACCAGCATTACCCTAAGTGAGACAAGGACACTGTAAGAAAAGAAAATTGCACCCCATACGTCTGATGATCCTAGATGCAAAATAAATGGAGTCTATTAAGTAAAAAAAAAAAATCCTTAACAAAATAATAACAAACTGGATTCAACAGCACATTAAAAGGATCTTACACTATGATCAAGAGGGACTCATCCCTGGGAAGCAAGCATGATTCAACATACACAAATCAATAAATATGATACACCACATTAATAGAAATATAAAAATCATATGATTATCTCTATAGATTCAGAAAAACTATCTGACAAAATTCAACATGATTTAAAACTCTTAAAAAAATTGGATATAGAAGGAAGTTACCTCAACATAATACAGACCATATATGATAAGCCTACAGATAACATTATACTCAATGGTGAATGATTGAAAGCTTTTCCTCTAAGTTCAGGAACAAGATAAGTGTGCCCACTCTCAACACTCATATTCAACATAGTTCTGGAAGTCCTAGCCAGAGCAAAAAGGCAAGAAAAAGAAATAAAAGGCATCCATAAGAAAGGAAGAAGTAAAATTGTATTTGTAGATGACATTGATTTTATATATAGAAATTCCTAAGGACGCCACCAAAAAACTGATATAACTAATATACAAATTTAGTACAGTTGTGGGATACAAAATCAACATACAAAAATCAGTGGTATTTCTACACACCACCAGTGAGTTATCAAAAAAATAAATTAAGAAAACAATTCCATCTACAATAATATATTTATTATTATTTTATTTATATAAATAAATTTAACCAAAGAGGTGAAAGATTTGTACACTGAAAACTGTAAAATATGTATGAAAGAAATTGAAAAAGACATAAATGGAAAGCTATCCCATGTTTATGGATTAAAATAATTAATATTGTTAAAATGTACGTACTACCCAAAAGCAATCTACAGATTCACTGCAATTCCTATCAAAATTCCTATGATATTTTTCACAACAATAGAACAGACAATCCTGAAATTTGTATGAAACTGCAAACAATCCTGAATAGCTAAAGCAATATTTAGCAAGAACAAAGCTGGAGGCATCACATTTCCTAATTTCAAAGCATGTTATGAAGGTATAGTAATCAAAACATTATGGTACTGGGGTGCCTGGGTGGCTCAGCAGGTTAGGCTTCCAACTCTTGATTTTGGCTCAGATAACGATATCAGAGTCATGAGATCAAACGCCATGTTGGGCTTTGCACTGGGTGTGGAGCCTGTTTAAGATTCTCTCTCTCCCTCTCTCTCTGCCCCTCCCCTCCCCCTGCTTGTGCCCCCTCTCTTTCTAAAAAAACAAAACAAAACAACAATAACAACAACAACAACAAAAACCCAGTATGGTACTGGCATGAAAATATACACCCTGACCAATGGAACAGAATAGAGCCCCCAATAAGCTATGCATATATGGTCAACTAATCTTTTCCAAGGGCGTTAATAATATACAATGGGGAAAGAATAGTCTCTTAAATAAATGGAACTGAGAAAACTGAATATCCACATGCAAAAAATAAAACTGGACCCCCGTCTTATACCACTCATAAAAATTAACCCAAAATGGATTATAGACAAACGTAAGACCTGAAATCAGAAACCTCCTAGAAGAAAACAGGGAAAAAGCTCCTTGACACTGGTCTTGGCTGATTTTTTAGATCCGACACCAAAACTACAATCAACAAAAGCAAATATTAATAAGTGGGACTGTATCAAACTAAAAAGCTTCTGCATGGCAAAAGAAACCATCAACAATATGGTCTCTCTCGCTCTCTAAAATAAATAAATAAATAAGTCATTAAAAAAGAAATCAAAATATCATATGATCCAGGAATCCCACTTTTGGGATATATCCAGGGGAAATGAAATCAGTATTTTGAAGAGATATCTGCAATAGGTGATATTGATATCAGAGATATCTGACGATCCATCAAATCATTACTCATAATAGCCAAGCTCTGAAAACACCCTAAGTGTCCATAGCTGGATGAGTGGATAAAGAAAATATAAAATACATGCACACACAGGAATATTATCCAGCCTTTTAAAAAAGGAGGAAATCCTTCCATTTGCAACAACTTGGATTAACCCAGAGGACATCATGCTTAGTGAAATAAGCCAGACACAGAAAGACAAATATCACATGATTTCTCCTATATGTGGAATCTACAAAAGTCAAAATAGTATTAACAGAGATTAGAATAGTAGTTACCAGTGAGTGGGGGCAGAAGGAGGGATAGAGAGAGGTTGGTCAATGGTACAAACTTTTGGTTATAATATGAATAAATCCTAGAGATCCAAGTAAAGTGTAGTGATTATAGTTAATAATATTGTATTGTACACTTGAAATTTTCTAGAAGAGTAGATCTCAAGTATTCTCACCACAAAAAAAGGAAAGGAAAGAAGGAAGGAAGGAAGGAAGAAGGAAGGAAGGAAAGAAAAAAGAAAGAGAAAGGAGAGAAAGAGAAAGAAAGAAAGAAAGAAAGAAAGAAAGAAAGAAAGAAAGAAAGA
>NW_027397065.1:41841446-41983088 GCF_003265705.2 Callorhinus ursinus
AGAAAGAAAGAAAGAAAGAAAGAAAGAAAGAAAGAAAGAAAGAAAGAAAGAAAGAAAGAAAGAAAGAAAGAAAAGAAAAAGAAGGAAAGAAAGAAAGAGAAAGAAAGAAAGAAAGAAACTTTGTGAGGTGATGGAGTACATTAATTAGCCTGATTGTGGTAATCATTTCATAGCATAAATGTATATCAAAACATTACCTTGCACCCTTTAAATACATAAAATTTTTGTTTGTTCAGGGGCACCTGGGTGGCTTAGTTGGTTAAGCGTCCAGCTCTTGTGTCAGCTCAGGTCTTGATCTCAGGATTGTGGGATTGAGCCCTGTGTTGGGCTCCATGCTGAGCAGGGAGTCTGCTTGAGATTCTCTCCCTCTTCCTCTGTCCCTCCCCCTGCTCATGCACTATTACTCTCTCTCAAATAAATAAATGAAATCTTAAAAAAAAATTTTTTTATTCATTCACTATGCCTTAATAAAGCTGGGGGCAGGCAGAAATGTCCAGGTGTCAATACCAAGCATGGAATTAGAAGTGTTCTAGATTTCACATTGCCACAGCAGCAACCATAACTTTCGAAAGCTCCACGGGTTTCTCTTTCTCCTAGAAGTGCCCTTCCGGCAATAGCAAGCCAGACTGACAGCCTACTCCCAGACTTGGCAAATGTCTCCAGGAAAAAGAAAAAGGACCTTGATCTCAGGCCACCTAGAAGGGGCTGTTTCCTCTCAGGAATTTTACTTATCTATCTTTGCTACCCTACCTTTTCCAATGTATTTTTTTCAATATTTCTAAATTTTGAGTCTGTTATATGTAGTTGCTACATAGAAGCAAGAGCTTCTTACTACTTACTTTATCCTACCTGGAAATTGAATTTCTATGATGAATTTGAGTGGGAAATTTCTCCACAACTTTCCTTTCAGTCCTTCACCAGCTCTCCATCTTGAAAATTACAGTGAGTCCTTAACTAAATACCAGATACTGTACTAGCTTCAAGTGATACAAACATGGGCAATACATATATGGTCCTTGCCATTATAGAGCTTACAACTGAGTGGGAGAATTACATTTTAAAAAAATCAGCATACAATTTAAAAGGTAAGTGCTAAAAAGGAAGAGCATGAGGTAAAAAAGTACATAAGGTAAAAAACGCTGGTGATTTAAGATTGCAGGGTCAGGTCAATCCTCCCTGAGGCAACAATTAAATTGAGACCTCAAAAATAAGAAATTATTCCAGAAAAGAGTGGAAACAAGATCATTTCAAGGGGAAGAAACATTATATGTAATATTGTGAAGTGGGAAAGTATGACATTATGATTTGTAACAAGATATATATATCTTATATATGAATATGCACATATATATGCATATATTTGATCAGCCTGTTTCTGTCACAGAGCTATCAAAACGCTTGGGTTTCCCGTGATGGGAGCATTAAAGGTGTTTTTTGTTGTGTTAATGAGGTGATTTATGGAAGACACCTAAGGATGGGGGCTGGATAACAGGAGAACCCACAAATGATTAGAGGTTGCAACTTTCAGTCCTATCCCCTGACCCCCACGGAGGGGAGAGGGGCTAGCAATTGAGTTCAATCACCAATGGCTAACAAGTTGATCAATCATGCCTGTGTAATGAAGCCTCCATAAAAACTCAAAAGGAGAAGGTTGGGAGAAATTCCAGGTTGGTGAACCATGGAGTTTCAGGAGAGTGGTGCATTCAGAGGCATGGACGCTCCATGCCCTTTCCCATACTTTGCCTTATGCATCTCTTCCACCTGGCTAGCCCTGAGTTATATACTTTCATAACAAACCAGTAATCTAGTAAGTACAATGTTTCTCGGAGTTTTGTGGAACCTCTAATCTAGGGCTGGTTGGCCAAAAGGACAGGTGATAAACTGGACTTGTGCCTGGCATCTGAAGGGGAGGGAGGCTGTTGGGAGTGAGCCCTTAGATTGTGGGGACCTGATGCTACCTCCAGGTAAATAGCCCTGAGTTAAACTGGAGGACACCTAGATGGAGTCAGGAAGCACTGCTTGGTGTCGGGTGGGAAAAAAAAAAAAACATGTATTTGGTGACCAGAATTGTTTTTTGTGAGCAGTAAGGGAGATGCAAGAGATGGAAGATGGAGTTTTTCCCATACAGATAGATAATGTTTTTACCAGGTATTTGAAAACATGCAAGCCTGAGTGAGGACTGTGTCATGAGAGGAGGCTAGGGTAGGAGGCCATGTGATGCAGTGAAGTGCCAGTTGCTATGTGGAGACTGAGTTGGAAGAGAGGAAAACTGAACACAGGGAGATGGGTTCGGAGGCTATTGAAAGGGACCATGTGAAAAATGACAAGGACCTTAGTGGTAGCTGTGGAGGTAGATAACTGGTTGGATTTGAGATCTATTTTAAAGGTAGAATTTGTTGGACTTGGTGGTGGGACAAACAGGGATCTGAGAGAAAAGGAGTGGATTTGGGTTTAAAAAATAGAATGCTTATATTTTGTTCATACAGATTTTACAAAATACTTCGCATGCATTCTGTGATTTTGATTCTTACAATAACACAATGCAATTGACAATATTATCCCCTTTACAGATAAAGAAACCTCATAGGGTCAAGTGGATGGTCTATTGTTGACCCAGTAATCCACAGCCGAGACCAGAACCAAATTCTACAATACTGGTCCAGGGGCTTTGTTCTGTTGATAGCTTTATTCCCTCAGTATGAGTTTGAGAAGAACAAGAGAGGACTTTGGTGGAAATTAACAGAAAATTGGTGTTTTTGCCATGTCCTCAGTCACTACAAAAATTCCAACCAAACCCATCACCAAGAAGTTAAAGCCAATAATCTGAGACAGATAATAATCGCATTAGGGGAGCCTGGGTGGGTCAGTTGGTTGGCTCAGCTGAAGGGCGGCTGCCTTCAGCTCGGGTCATAGTCCCGGGGTCCTGGGATTGAGCCCCGCATTGAGCTCCCTGCTCGGCGGGAGGTCTGCTTCTCCCTCTCCCACTCCCCTCCTTGTGTTCCCTGTCTTGCTGTCTCCCTCTCTCTGTCAATTAAATAAAAATGGATAAAATCTTTAGAAAAAAAAGAAAAAAATAATAATAGCATTAGATGAAGTTTACTCTCACCTTCACAAACTTAAACCTTTAACATGTATTATCTCATCTAATTGTCATAATAATCCTTTGGAATAGGTAGTAATATTACTCTATTTTAGAGTTGAGGGAAATGAGGCACAGAAAAACTAAATAATTTGCCTGAGATGACAGAACTAGTAACTGGCCAGGCCAAGATATGCCAGAGTCTACACTATGCTGCCCATTGTGAATATCAGAAGCAAAATTTAATAGCACAAAAATGGCATAATAATCGAATAGCATAGAAAACGACCATATGATTGCAAGAAAACTTAATTCAGAATCAAAAGATCAGCTGGCTTTGTTTCTGACTCTCTACGCTTTGGTCCATTCCTGGCCTCTCAACCCCTGCCTCACCCCTGGTCTCACTTTCTACCTGTAAAATGAAAGGCTTTTATTGCATTATTTCTAGGGCTTCTTCTGATTCCTATTCTTTTGGTTATGGTGTTTTGGGTTTTTTTTTTTTCAGTCTGCTTGTAGATAATCATATTGTCAAAAGTTGTTAATATAGTTTGTATTATCACCAGCCAATCTCCTCACTGGCCATCCCCACCCAATTTTCTCTTCAGGCTTGGAAACCTCCCACTACCCACAGAGCCCCAAGTTTCTTAGACCGTTCTCAGCTGACTTCCAGAGTGCTCAGTTGTTGATAGCTTGGCAATTAATTCATCCTGCTAGCACACTCCCTGTGTTAAAGTGCTAAATTACAGAGGGTGTTTATCATATGTTGGGCTGACAGCCTCCTGCTGTCAGCTTTGATTTGCTAAGTACCTGCAAAAGATTTGGTGACTGGAACACCTGGTCTGCAGAGCAACTACTCTGAAAAGCTACAGGCAGCATCTCAAGAGGACCCTGTGTGCCCTCATTATGCCCCTCACCACCCCTTCTGTTTTTCAGAAACAAGAGGAAAAAGTAGTACATGAATGAACCAAGATAGACCCTAGTCTGGACTGATATGGTTAAGCCTCTGCCCTGGCTGATGCTATGGTGCTATGACAATTATGGCATTCTTATTACTATGCACCAGGATCTATGCCAAATATATTACCTGCACAAACTTATTTAATCTTTTCAACATCCCAGGAGTTTACTAACTCCCCTCCCCACCCCACACCCTGGTGGGTCAACCAGCAGGTGAATAGTATAGCAGAATTGGATTTCCTGCTCAAATATCCGCTCAATTTACCATTGAGAATTTACCATTAGGTCTCACGATCCCTTCCCACTGCCCTGTTCTCCACACCCTAGGCATCACTATACTTTCTGAAAGGTAGTAATGAGTTAGCAAGCAAAACACTTTCTGCCTGTTTTTTCTTTGCAGTTTCTTTCCACTGCTCAGTTAAAACACAGTAGCTCTTAACCAAGCTGTGAAGACTCAGTGGTAAGTCAGTGACTCCTTGATTAGGCAAAATAGGAAAAAGAAGTTTGCTGAGTGGCTAATCAGAGCAGACTTTTCAAACTACTATCTTCTCCAGAATGATGACTCCAGTTTGATTCAGTCCCAGTCTTTTATCTGAAATTTGCAAGTCCATTGTCAACTGGTTTAGTTGGACATAGTATTTTATTAAAAAAAAAATTAAAACCAAGTGCCACTGCTAATACTTATAATTTGTTGCAGTCAGATGTACCTGAATGGGAATTTTATTTTTTACATATACAAACTGTCATCTTGAGCAATCTACTTGAGTTTTCGCAGCATCAGTATCCTCATCAGTAAAATGGAGATAAACTAGTACCTACCTAAAAGGTTCATATGAAGATGAAAGTGCATAATATATAGGGGAGAGGAAGCATGAGATTATGAAAATATATGTGCATTTGAATCTGGTTTCTGAGACTTCAAGACATTGGAAAAAGTCACCCCATGTCTGTGGATCCATGTTCTTTGCCTGTAAATGGGAATAATAATACTGCTGTAAGGGTTGTGTTAAGAGCTAAATGACAGGGGCACCTTGCATGACTCAGTCAGTTAAGCAGCCAACTCTTGATTTCAGTTCAGGTCATGATCTCAGAATCGTGAGATCCAGCTTCACACTCAGCATGGAGTCTGCTTGTCCCTCTCCCTCTCCTCCTTTCCCCCTTCTCTCTCAAATAAATAAAATTTTTAATTAAAGAACTAAATGACATAATATGTATAAACACCTCATGCAACATCTGGCACAGAATACTTGCTCAGTCAGTGTAGTTTCCTCTGTTTACAGTTCCTATTTTTTAAATTTTTTTCACACACATATACACTAGATGACTTTATCAAGTCAGTAGAGAAGTGAATATTCATTAATTAGGTTGATGAAGATAAATGTCACTCAGAAATTTAGTGGGTCTGATGTCTTTGCAGACCAATTAGTTTCTCTCAACTCTTGTAGTTAAGTGCTATAACTCCAGCCACACAAAGCATATGGGTCAGAAGTAGGACTGAGCTACGGTGAGCGCTGTGAATTGTGCAAGACTGTTGAATCATAGATCTGTACTTCTGAAACAAATAACGCAACATATTTTAAGAAAAAAGAAAAAGAAGAAGATAACAGGAGAGGAAGAAAAGGGGAGTATGTCAGAGGGGGAGACGAATCATGAGAGATGATGGACTCTGAAAAACAAACTGAGGGTTCTAGAGGGGAGGAGGGTGGGGGATGGGTTAGCCTGGTGATGGGTATTAAAGAGGGCACGTTCTGTGTGGAGCACTGGGTGTTATGAACAAACAATGAATCATGGAACACTGCACCAAAAACTAATGATGTAATATGTGGTGATTAACATAACAATAAAAAAATTTAAAAAAAAAGAAGTAGGACTGAGCAAAACGGTGCAGTGGAAAGGTATCAATCTGCAGTCACGAAAACAGCTCATGAATGCTGATGAGAGGATATTGTCACAACATGTTGGTTCTATGTGTGCAGAGTAGTGTGATTTTTCTCTTGATTTTACTTAGCTGGAGTAAGGGTCGCATCAAAGCCAAATCTATTCTGAGGAGATGGGATATTTGCTGGGGCCAGGTAGTGTCCTGCTACGTCTACCCTTCCCAAACTGGGGCTCTTGTACCAGGACCTACAGTTGACAAAATATTTCCCACTATTTTCAGTTCTTCTATTCTCCTTTAAGTATAAAGTTATTTGGCATAATTCTTCAATTGGTAATAGGTAATTGTCATTCTTGGAAAGTATCAAAAAATGTTTCCATGCTGGGTTTATATAAAAATATAGTTGTAAGGGCCCTTGGGAGAAGGGGGTAAAATTTCCAGAACACATGCAGTCTTTCTGTAGCACTAAGAAGTCTATCCTTAATAAATACACAAATAACTCTTTCCTCCAGGAGATACCTGCACATATGAGGGAACTAGAAACAGGCAGATTTCTTATTCTTAAAGTTAACTTCTGGGCTGAGAGGAAAGGTGGTAACCTCAGACCCCTGGCATAAGAGAGCCTAGTAGGTCAGAGGCCAATACCCAAGTGACAGGTGCAATAATGTAGATACAATTTGAGCCACTGAAACATTGCAGAACAAAGAGATCTGTTGAAAAAGAGACAATGTGATGAGCTGATAAAAGTACTGGGTTTCAAGTCAGAGACCTTGATTAAGCTCCTATTTATGTGATCTGGATTAAATTACCTGTCCTTTCTCAACATGAGCTTATTTTTCTGTCCACCTCAGCAGGATTTTGTGAGTATTAAGTGAGATAATACACATAAAATCCCTAGATTGATTTCTGGCACAGAGCATGAACAAATTGCATGCTAGTTTCTTTGATTCTTGAACCCTTGTGAGGGAAAAAATTCTTTCAAAGTGTTTCAGATTTTAAAATTTGTTCTCTGCCCTCCATGTTTGAAAGAAATACTCAGACTAGTATTTATTGATACTAAGACCCTTTGTTGAGCACTTACTAATGCAGGCATGAAGGAAAGTGATTGACATGTATCTAACATTAAGAGGTACTTTTCATGATCACTTCCTTTTTACAGATTAAGAAACTGAGACTCTAGCTTTAAGTAACGCCATCAGTGACCTAGTTGGGAAGTGGCAGAACCAGGATGGAATTCTGGTCTACCAGGAGAGCCAATACACTCAAGGGAGGCACTTTTCAGCAACACTAAATTCTTGGCTGCATAGCCTCATTTATCCTGCTTTCCCCCCGCCCACTTCTTCTTGACCTCTTTTCAGTATCTTTTCTACAGTAAAGCCTAACTCTTTAGGGATTTATCAACATTCTGATGTTGAGGCTAACAGTACACATTATTCAGCAAATATTTTCTTCATATCCAGTGTAAACGAATGGTGCCAAGAATGTGTTTGAACTACTTAAGGAAGCAAACTGTCCTCAGGCATCCCCAAGGGCATTAGAAAATACTCAGTCACATACATGGGCTGGATATCATTGTTCTTATTTATCCATTATGTCAGGTCACTTCAACTGGACAAACGCATGTCAATCCTAACTCAGTTCCTATCTGTCTATGGCACTGAGCTAGAAGTACCTTTAGAGTTTACCTTGTCTTCATTTTCTACTGAACAGAACTGGGCCCTAAATGTTAATAGTAGCAATGTAATAGTGGTAGTAGCCTTAATGGCGGTAGCAGCGGTGGAGGCAGCAACAGCCATAGTTAGAGTGGCTGTAGCAGCACAGAATGTTCACTAGGACCTGGATAGAGTTCTATGCACTTTATTTGCACTATTTCATTTGGTTTTCCTAGCTATGAAAAACACAATTTTTATCTTCATTTTATAGGCGAAGAAACAGAGGTTAGATAATTTGTTCAAGGTCAGTTACCCAAGAGGTTATGACACTAACATATTTGCACAATGTATACAACTGAAATCTAAAGTACCAACTCCATCAAAAACTAACGATGTATGGTGACTAACATAACATAATAAAAAAAATTTTTAATTAAAAAAATAAAGTACCAACTCCATCTTAAAAGCATTTTCACATTAAATTCCCTCATACTGTCCTATGTGAGTTTTGTGGATACCTATTTTCTGAAATGGGCAAAATCATATAAATAAAGCAGATATAAATTATAAAGCATAAAAAGTCAGAGAATAATGTGAACTGTGAATAAGGCCGTTTGATCTCCTGTGTAGAATGAGAACAAGTATCAGCAAACTTTGCCCTGTGGACCAAATCCAGTCCACCATTTATTTATATAAAGTTACTGAAATACAGTCCAGCCCATATATTCATATATTGTCTGTGGCTACCTCTGTGACAATGACACAGATGAATAGTTGCAATAGTGACTTTATGTCCTGCAAAAGCAAAAATATTTACTATCTGTTTCTTGACAGAGTTTGCCAACCCTGGCCTGAAGCATCACCGGTTCTGATGATGTTCTATATTCCTCCCCAGTCACATGACAACCTCCCATTGCTCCTCAGAGGTAACTGCTATTCTCAATTTGGGTGTAGCATCATCTTGTTTATTTAAAGAGAGAAGTTTGAGCACATAGTTATTTATAGTATTTTACACAGTTTTGCTTGCTTGTTTAAAGGAAATTTTCTACTGAAGGACACAGAGAAATACACAAACCTTAAGTTTGCAGCCTGGGGAATGTTTCCCAAGTGAAAGTAGTACTAATTGTGGTGGGTTGTGGTAGTAGCAGAGGTACTGTCCCCATGTGATCGCTACCCGGATCATAGTACAGGACATTGTCAGAACCTCAGAATACACCCTTCCCAGGTCACTGTCCTTTCATGACAGCATGTATGATTCTGACGTCTGTTACCATCCATTAGTTTTGCCTTTTTTATCTTTATGAAAAAGAAATCATTGATTGTATAAACTTTTACATTTGGCTTCTTTGCTCAGTTTTATGTTGGTGAGGTTCATCCATGTGGTTCCATATCACCATAATTTGTCAATTTCATTTCTCTATGGTACACCATTATGTGACTATACCACAATGTTTTTAGTATTTTATCATTCAGTTGTAGTTTTTATTTCTGTTATAATTTTGCCTCAAGATAGAAACTTTAGAGAGCTTTTTTTTTAAACGTCCTTTTAGTGTTAGTTATTTCTTTAAATTTATCTTTAAAAAGGTATGGGCACCTGGGTGGTTCAGTTGGTCAAGTGTCCAACTCTTGGTTTCAGCTCAGTATCATGAGATCAAGTCCCACATCGAGCTCCATGCTCAGCATAGAGTCTACTTGAGATTCTCTCCTTCTCCCTCTGTCCCTCCCCCTACTCATGCTTCCTCTCTCTCTCTAAAAATAAATAAATAAATCTTTAAGTAAATAAATAAATTAAAAGTTATTTCTAAGTGCATTGTGATTATAAAATATGTTTTAATAATACACAAGTTCTGAAATTTATTAATAATTGCTTTATGGGCTAGTGTTAGGTCTGCTTTATAAATGTTCCATATGTGCTTGAATAAAATATATTCTCTAGTTGTTAAAGGCAGTGTTCTTTAATTTATCTTATCAGGCTTGTTACGTGTGTGTTCAACTTTCTGTATCCTACTAATTTTTCACCCGTTTGTCTTAAAATTGAGAAAGATATATTGAAAATTGCCATCATAATGGTGGACCTATCAGTGTTCCCATGTAGTTCTTATGCTATATATATATAATACTATATATATGCTATATATATTATATGTATATAATATGTATAATGATATATATATCATTATATATATATATATACACACACACAATTTTATAATTATTATGCCTTCCTGGTAAGTTGAACCCATCATATCAGCATTTAATAGTAATTTAATCTAATCATGTTCTTTATTGATCATAAAGTACAATCCATCTTACCACTTTGGTTTCTCTTGGTTAGTACTTGGCAATTATGCCTGTTTCCATCATTTTTCTCTCAAACTTCCCACAGCCTAGTGTCCTTTAAATATAATAGAGTTGGATTTTTAAAAATTTTATATGATAATCTATTTCCTCATTGACAGGCATAATCCATTTTAATTCATTGTGATTATTAATATATTGAACTGATTTCTACCATTTTATTTGATGCTTTCTATTTTTTTCTCTCCTTTTAATCTATCTCCTTTACTGTTGATTTTTTTTTGATTGAGATATATATTTGTTTTACAATTCCATTTCCCCTCCTTTACTTTTGTTATTCTTTTATCCATAACATTTTGCCATAAATACACCTAGAATTTATTCAACAGCAACAACAACAACAAAAACCAACAAAACAACAGCAAAATGCATTCTTTTTAAAAAGCTGTTGGTAATAAAAAAATATTGGGTTATAAATACTTAATCTTTTTGATTTATAATAATATTTTATAACCTACTTCCAAAGGAAATCCCTACTATGTCCATTTTCAGAGCTCAGTAGTAATAAGGGCACAGGAATTTGTATTCCTTCCTTTTCTTTTTCTTATTAGGATTTTCAAGAGTTATCAGAACTTAACAGCATATGAAATAATACTTTTACAAAGTAAAAATAATAGCCTTGTAGCCAGACACATCACAGAATATGAATACGGCTCAGACTAGAGCACATTAGGATCATATTTGGAATACAACAGAGACAAGGTCACTCTGCAATCACAAACGACTATGCATTACACCTTCTGACTGACATATGTGATCCCGATGCTCCTTTACCAGGGACAGCTCTAGACCCCATCATCCTCCCACCTCCTTGATAAAACATACACAATCACTGCTGCTTGAAAGCTTCCAAAAGAATCAGTCCCTGCTTCCTTCATCTCTCCTGAGAATCACCCAGCACAAGCCTAAACAAGCCTTCCTAGCCTCCTTCCCCTAACACCCCCCCATGGTTTACCTGGAAGGTGTTCTATGCAAGTGAAATAAATCAAAAATTTTTGCTGGGTGTTCCTAGTGGTTTTTGGCCAGTGGGCTTCAATAATTTTGATCTCTAATTTTAAAAATAGCAAGTAAGAGGGGTTGCACCAGCTTGGTGGGAATGCAAGCTGGTGCAACCCCTCTGGAAAACAGTATGGAGGTTTCTCAAACAGTTGAAATTAGAGCTACCGTTCGATCCAGCAATTGCACTACTGGGTATTTACCACAAAGATACAAATGTAGGGACCCGAAGGGGTACATGTACCCCAATGTTTATAGCAGCAATGTCCACAATAGCCAAACTGTGGAAAGAGCCAAGATGCCCATCGACAGATGAATGGATAAAGAAGATGTGGTATATATACACAATGGAATATTATGCAGCCATCAAAAGGAATGAGATCTTGCCATTTGCAACGACGTGGATGGAACTGGAGGGTGTTATGCTGAGTGAAATAAGTCAATCAGAGAAAGACATGTATCACATGACCTCACTGATATGAGGAATTCTTAATCTCAGGAAACAAACTGAGTGTTACTGGAGTGGTTGGGGGTGGGAGGGATGGGATGGCTGGGTGATAGACATTGGGGAGGGTATGTGCTACGGTGAGCGCTGTGAATTGTGCAAGACTGTTGAATCACAGATCTGTACTTCTGAAACAAATAACGCAACATATTTTAAGAAAAAAGGAAAAGAAGAAGATAACAGGAGAGGAAGAAAAGGGGAGTATGTCAGAGGGGGAGACGAACCATGAGAGATGATGGACTCTGAAAAACTGAGGGTTCTAGAGTGTAGGGGGGTGGGGGGATGGGTTAGCCTGGTGATGGGTATTGAGGAGGGCACGTTTTGCATGGTGCACTGGGTGTTATGAACAAACAATGAATCATGGAACACTGCATCAAAAACTAATGATGTAATATATGGTGATTAACATAACAATTAAAAAAATTAAAAAAAAAATAGCAAGTAAACTGCCTAAATTATGACGAGATCATGTTGGTATTCCTTTTATTGCAACTTAACAAGCTTTCTAGAATAACCTATATAGAAAAAAACAAGTTATTTTAATAAAACTGGCTTTTGGTGGTAGGGTCAGAAACAATCACAGTTGAAGTACACATTGTCTAGGTTTTGAAAATAGTACTTTATGTCTTATTAATGTAAAAGGCAAGGTGGCAGTATAGAAAAAGCATCAGAAAAAAAAAGAAAAAGTATCAGAAGAGCACATTGTAGATTCCATCATAATTATCCATCTTGAATCTTATTGCTTCCAGCTGTAAAATGGGCATATTAATAGCCTACCTGCTGATCTACCAGTTGTACTGAGAGGAGAACATAGGCATATGACCTAAAGTTTATTTATAGTATCATTGTATATCTGTAAACGTAACACATATGTGATAGCAGTAGTTCTCAAACATTGTTGCATCCTAAAATCACCTGCGTATTTTTTTAAATAACAATTTCAATACCAATTTAACCAGAATTCTGAGGGTTAGACCTAAAATCAGTATTTTTGAAAACCCCTCAGATGTTTCCAATGTGCAGTCAAGTTTGAGAACCAGTGAGTTAGAGCAGTGCTTTTCAAACCTTAACATTCATAGGAATCCCTTTTGTTCTTGATAAGATGAAAATTCGGTCTGCAATGGGACCCTACATAGCGTAGTTTCAGCAAGTTCCCAGATGACACTAATGTTGCCCATCTGTGGCTTGTGGAATAAAGACCCTAGAAAATATCTTTAAAAGACTAGAGGAAAATAAAAATTGCAAATACTCAAGTTGATAGCAAAAGCTAATATAAAGTCTTGGGACCAGAGACAGTCACTACCAAAGAAACTGAAATGAAAATAATTGTGTATGAAATAATATTTTGTGGTCCTAATCCCTCCCTGCCTATCTCTCTTACCTTCTCGTTGGAGTAGAGAAACCAGCTAGAAAGATTAAGCACACAATGGGTAAGAAAACAGGAAAGAACAGAAAAGTGAACATTTAATGAATCTGGTTTATAAGACATTAAAGGAATTAAGTTTTCATTAAAATTTTCACTTTGGCAAAGTGAAAATAATTGTTAATGTGTACACTTAAATTTTGCTATTTGTGCTGTACTTTTATAAATACTGTAGTGTTGAAAAAATGCACCAATATATGTTAATGCACTGTGAAATGTCCTCACTGCACCACAAATAGATCGTTCATTAAGGAATCATATAAAAGAAACTAGATAGATTCTAAACATTAATGAACTTCAACATCCAGTGAGGTTAAGTAACTATGTATTTTAGGAGGTTCCACAATTCTATAACCAATTATGCCAGAAACCAATGAATTGGTTATAATTTTTTTAAAGACTTTATTTGACAGAGTGATAGAGAGCACAATAAGCAGAGCGGCAGGCAGAGAGAGAGGGAGAAGCGGACTCACCACAGGGCAGGGAGCCCGATGCGGGGCTTGATCCCAGGACCTTGAGATCATGACCTGAGCCGAAGGCAGACGCTTAACTGACTGAGCCACCTAGGCGCCCCAAATGAATTGGTTTAAATCAGAAGCCAAAAAAAGAAAAAAAAAAGATTATGCCCAATTATTGTATCTCAAAACAGCTATTCTACAAATTGCAACATTGAGATTGAGAACCTATTATGTATTATTATTAAAAGACAAGACCTGTTTCCTACCTTTAAGTAGCTCCTTAAATCTAGTAAGGATATTGCAATATCAAATTTCTCCTATGAACTAAGTTCAGTCTTGGGCTTGCTACTTATTTTTCTTTCTACTTCCCAGAGCTTGGTGGACAGTAAGAGGCCCTTTTAATCTTGCTAATGAAATACACTTTGAAGTTAAAGGAAGCAAAAAGATTAGAGTAGAAAAATTTTTATTATCTTGATATGCCAAGTTTATGACCTATTTCAGGCAGAGCAAGACCCACCATTGATGAGATATTGGCAGATGAGCTGATGTGAGGCTTCATAATTTCCAAGAAATTATCATCTGGACTGCAGATGCACAATGAAAACAGATTTATTTTTCCAAGAAATTAGGGACATGGGACAGAATGGATGGCATTGAAGTTGGAGTTGTATTATTCCCTGAATGCTGCATCCTTTGATCTGAATATTAAGTTCTCAAACATGCTGTTAGGAATTCCTGCCTAAAGAAATCACCCTGATTCTAGAGACTCCCTAGGGAGAGAGAATGAACTGGGGAGCCTGGGAAAAAGAGACTAGGCATCAACAGCCAGGTCTTGATGGGCTCTTGCTAGTTATGTCTTTTAACAGTCCCAAGGTATAAATGTTCCTGTCACCATTTTCAGAAAAGCTAGAAAATCCTCCTCACCTTCTCTGGAAATCTAATATGCCTAAAAAGTCAAGAGGCAAGTGACCTCTTCCTCTGAGACAAAACGTCCATTCTAGACATACTCTATCAGGCCAGGGAAGCTGCTCTGAATATGGCCACGTTGTGTAGTTTTCATAATTAAACTTCTGTGTTCCAGTTACTACTCTATTATTACTCTGTTCCACAGTCAGAGATGAAACACCATGTACAAGTGCACAAGAGAATTTCAATTCAAATTCCTTGGATGAGACCTAATCATATGCCAACTAAAGAGTAAAGATCACAGATGTGGTTTTGTGCAGGGTTTTGATAAAGACTGTGAGACCCTTAGGTAACAATGGCCTCCTTTTTGTTTGTCTTTGGTTTTCATCAATTTGACTATGCTGTGTCTCGAAATGAATCTCTTTGTGTTTATCCTACTTGGGATTCATTCAGCATATTAGGTGTGTAGATTAATGATTTTCATCAATTCAGGGAAAATTGCTCATGATTTCTTCAAATATTCTGCTCTATTTTCTTTTTTTCTTTGCACTCTCATTACATGTATATTAGTACTCATAATATTGTCTCAGAGTTTGGAGGTTTTGTCCATTTCTCTTTAATAGTATTTTTTTTCTATCTCCTTTAGATAATTTCTGTTGATCTGGCTTCAAATTCAACTGATTTCTTCTGCCAGTTCAAATGTTCCATTGAATGTTCTAGTGAATTTTTCCTTGTTACTGTACTTTTTAAATCCAGACTTTCTATTTGGACATTTTTTATAATTTTTCTTATTGAAAATTTTATTTTTATTATTGATTGATGTACTTTTCATTCTTTAAAAATGCCTCCCTTTAGTTCTTTGAATATATTTGTAATAACTGCTGTGAAGTCTTTGCTAAATTCAGTCTAGGAGCATGTTTTCCATTGACTGTATTGACTGCTTTTTTCCTGAGTATGGTTCATACATTTTTGTTTCTTTGCATATCTCATAATTTTTTGTTAAACTGGACATTTTATTTAAACTAGTTATTTCCCTCTTTATTTTTAACCAGAAACCAACCCTTGGCTTGGAATTTTTTTATTCTTGTGGAAAAATTATCAACCAATTTTTCAGCACAGTGTAATCTCACATGGAATGTCAGCAGAAATTCCAATAGAACATACTTTAAACAGCATTTGACTTTTTGGCTTAAAATAATCATCTATCGCAGAAATTATTCTTTTTATCCCTCATATGATTTAACAATGAGCAGCTTTCTCATTAAAAAAGAAGTTTTTAATTTTTGTTCCTTGAGTTTTTGGTTTTTTTTTTACTTTCTAAAGTAGATAACACCCAATATTGCATGAGTTTCATATGTACAATATAGAGATTCGACAACTCTATATATTATACTCTATGTTCACCACAAGTGTAGCTACCATCTGTCACCATAAAATGCTATTACAATACCACTGACTATATTCCCTAGGCTGTACTTTTCATTTCTGTGACTTATTCACTCCATAACTAGAAGCCTGTACTTCCCAATCCCCTTTACCCTTTTCACCCCTCTTCCTACCCTGTCCCCTCTGGCAACTACCAGTTGTCTGTATTTATGGGTCTTTTATTTTTCTTTGTCCATTTGTTTGGTTTTCTAGATTCTACATATAAGTTAAATCATATAGTATTTGTCTTTCTTTGACTTATTTAACTTAGCATAATACTCTCTAGGTCCATCAATGTCATTGCAAACAGCAAAATATCATTCTTTTTATGGCTGAGTAATATTCCTATATATATATATACACACACATATATAAATATACACATATTATATACATATATATAAATATACACATATATATGTATACACACACACCTACACACATGTATATACACACACACACACACACCCCCCACATCTTTATCCATTCATCTATCCATGGATACTTGGGCTGCTTTCATATCTTGGCTATTGTAAGTAATGCTGCAATAAACATAGGGATGCATATGTCTTTTCTAATTCATGTTTTTGTTTTCTTTTGGATAAATATCTAGTAGTAGAGTTACTGGATTGTATGGTATTTCTATTTTTAATATTTTGAGGAATCTTCATATTGTTTTCCACAGTGGTACCAATTTACATTCCCACCAATAGTGCACAAGGGTTTTCTTTGCTCCACATCCTCACCAGTGCTTGTTATTTCTTATCTTTTCTATGCCATGCATTCTCACAGGTGTGAAGTAATAGCTCATTGTGGTTTTGATTTGCAGTTCCCTGATAACTAGTGGTACCGAGTGTATTTTCATGTGTCTGTTGGCCTTCTGTGTGTCTTCTTTGGAAAAATGTCTATTCTGCCCATTTTACCTGGCTTCTGTTCTCTTTTTGGTGTTGAGTTGTATAAGTTCATTATATATTTTGGATATCAACCCCTTGTTGAATATATCATTTGCAAATATCTTCTCCCATTTGCCTTTTCGTTTTGTTGATTTTCTTTGCTGTGCAAAAGATTTTTATTTTGGTAGAGTTCCAATAATTTTTTCTTTTCCTTTTTTTGCTTTTTTCTTTCTTTCCTTTTGTTTCTCTTGCCTGAGGAGGCATATCCATAAATATGTTGCTGATGCCCAAGAGATTACTCCCTATGTTTTCTTTTAGGAGTTTTATGGTTTCGGATGTCCCATTTAGGTCCTTATCTGGCTTAAGATTATTTTTGCGTGCAGTGTAAGAAAGTGGTTCAGTTTCATTCTTTTGCATAGAGCTGTCTAGTTTTCCCAATACCATTTATTGAAAAGACAGTCTTTTCCTTATTGTATATTCTTGCTTCCTTTGTTGTAGATTGATCATTTAAACATGGGACTATTTTTGGGCTCTCTATCCTGTTCCATTGATCTGTGTGTCCATTTTTGTGCCAGTACCTTGATGTTTTAAATACTATAGCTTTGTAGTATATCTTGAAATCTGGGATTGTGATACCTCCAGCTTTGTTTTTCCTCAAGATTGCTTCAGCTATTTGACATCTTTTATGGTTCCATGCAAATTTTAAGATTTTTCTAGTTCTGTTTAAAAAAGAAAACGAAAAAATTGTATTTTGATAGGAATTACATTGAGTTTGTAGATTGCTTTGGGTAGTGTGGACATTTTAACAATATTCATCCAATTTGTGAGCATGCTATATCTTTGCATTCATTTGTGTTCTCTTCAATTTATTTTATCAATGTCTTATCCTTTTTAGAGTATAGGTTTTTCACCTCCTTGGTTAAATTTATTTTTAGTTATTTTATTGTTTTTGGCACAATACTAAATGGGATTGTTTTCTTAATTTCTCTTTCTACTACTTTGTTATTAGTGTATAGAAACATTTCTGAATATTAATTTTGTATCCTGCAACTTTACTGAAATCATTTATTCTAATAATTTTTTTTGGTACAACCTTTAGGGTTTTCTATATATAGCGTCATGTCATCTGCAAATAATGGCAGTTTTACTTCTTCTTCACCAATTTGGATGACTTTTATTTCTTTTTCTTGTCTTATTGCTATAGCCAGGAATTCTAGTCCTGAATGAGTGTTGAGGTTAGGAATCCTATCTTGTTCCTGATCTTAGAGAAAAAGCTTTCAGTTTTCACCATTGAGTAATATGTTAGCTGTGGGTTTTTCATATATAGATTTTACTATGTTGAGGTATATCCCCACTAAATCCACTTTGTTGATAGTTTTTATCATGAACAGGTGCTGTACTTTGTCAAGTACTTTTTCTATATATATTGAGATGATCATATGGGGTCTTATCGTTCCTCTTGTCAAAGTGATATATCACATTGATTTGCGAATATTGAATCACCCATACATCCCTGAAATATATCCCACTTAATCATGGTGAATAATCCTTTTAGTGCATTGTTGAATTTGGTTTGCTAATATTTTGTTGAAGATTTTTGCATCTATATTCACAAGGAATGTTGGCCTATATTTTGTTTGTTTGTAGTGTTTTGTCTGGTTTTGGTATCAGGATAATGCTGGCCTCATAGAATAAATTTGGGAGTTTTTCTTCCTCTTCTATTTTTTGGAATAGTTTAAGAAAACTAGGTATTAACTCTTTTTTTTTTAAGTTTTTATTTTAATTGCAGTTAGTTAACATACAATGTTATATTAATTTCAGGTGCACAATATAGTAATTTAACAGTTCCACACATCATCCTGTGCTCATGGATAAAGAAGATGTGGTATTAACTCTTCTTTAAATGTTTGATAAATTTCATTCATGAAATCATCTGGTTATGTACTTATGTTTTTTGGAAGTTTTTGATTATCAATTCAATTTTGTTACTAGTAATCAGTCTGTGTAAATTTTCTACTTCTTTCTCATTTTGTTTTGGAAGATTTATATTTCTAGGAACTTATCCATTTCTTCTGGGTTTTCCAGTTCATTAGAATATAATTTTTCATAGTATTCTCTAAATTTTCTTTGTATGTCTGTGGTGTGGGTTATTTCTCCTTCATTTCTGATTTTATTTAAGTCTCTTATTTAAGATGAGTCTAACTAAAGGTTTATTAATTTTACTCTTGGTTTCATTGATTTTTTTCTATTTTTTTTAGTCTCACTTAATTTTTCTTTAATCTTTATTAGTTTCTTCCTTCCAACTTTGGGCTTGGTTTGTTCTTTTTCTAGTTCCTTTAAGTGTAAGGTTAGATTGTTTGAGATTTTTCTTGTTTCTTGATATAGGTCTGTATTACTATAAAATTCCCTCTTAGAGCTGCTTTTGCTGCCTTTTGTGATTTTAACTGAGTATTTATATTACCCCATTCTCTTTTCTTAATGTATTAAGTATACCGTTTTAAAAAATTATGTGGTAGTTGCCCTAGAGTTTACAATATACATTTACAACTAATTCAGTTCCACTTTAAAATAACACTGTAACACTTCACAGGTAGTGTGAGTACATTTTAATAAAAAAATCTAATTCCTCCCTTTCATCCCTTTTATCATTACTGTCCTTCATTTCACTTACACATATGCATATATATATATCAATTAATATGTCTCTATCTATATAACAAAGAAAAGGAAGAATAAGTGTTCTGTCTTCACCTTTATTCTTTGATGCTTTCCTTTCTTTATGTAGATCCAAGTTTCTGACCTATATTATTTTACTTCTTTCTATAGCACTTCTTTTAACATTTCTGCAAGGCAGGTCTACTAGCAAAAAATTCCTTCAATTTTTGTTTGTTTGAGAAAGTCTTTATTTCTCCTTCACTTTTGAAGGATATTTTTACCAGGTACAGAATTTTGGGTTGATGGGTTTTTTTTCTCTTAACATTTTAAATATTTCACTCCACTCTTTCATTGCTTGCATGGTTTCTGAGAAGTTGAGTGTAATTCTTTGTTTCTTTATAGATAAGGTGGGTTGTTTTCCCCTTTGGCTTCTTTCAGGATTGTTTATCTTTTTCTGTAGTTTGGAAATAATATGGCTCGGTAGTCTTTTTATTTTCTTTTGTCTTTATTGTTGTTGGTATTTATTTTGCTCGGTATTCTCTGAGCCTCATGTGGTTTGGCGTCTGACATTAATTTGGGCAAAATTCTGTTTTTATTGTTTCAAATAGTTCTTCTTTTCTCTCTCCTCCTTCTGGTATTCTTATTATGCAAATGTTACACCTTTTGCAGTTGTCACACTGTCCTTGGATATTCTGCTTTTGTTTTTGTTTTCCAGTCTTGATTCTCTTTGCTTTTTGGTTTTGGAGATAACAGTCAAAAAAATCTTCAAGCTCAGAGATTCTTTCCTCAGGTATGTCCAGTCTACCAGTAAGCCCATCAAAGGCAGTCCTTATTTTTGTTAGTGTTTTTGTTCTGAAGCAGTTCTTTTCTTTCCTGGGATTTTCATCTCTCTGCTTACCTTTCCCATCTGTTCTTACATGCTTTCTACTTTATCAAAGTCCTACTATGTTGTAGCCACTTAACTTCCTAGTCTGATAATCCAATATCCCTGCCATAACTAGTTTTGATATTTGTTCTGTCTTTTCAAACTGTGGTTTTTGCCTTTCAGTATGCCTTGTAGCATTTTCTTGATAGTCAGATATGATGTACCAGGTAAAAGAAAGTACTGTAAGTAGGCCTTTAATGATGTGGTGAGGTGTACATGTGGGAGGCAAATGTTCTACAGTCCTATGAATAGGTCTTAGTCCTTTAGTAAGCCTGTGCCTCTGCACTGAACTTCACATATGTTTTTCACTTTTTCTCCCCTCTTAGGTGGGACAGGATAACTACAGTGAGCTGGGGTTGGTATTTCCCTCCTCATATATGGATCACTAGAGTAGAAAGGAATTGAGTATTTCCTTTATCCTACATGGAAAGTAGAGCTGACTACATTGGTTATTTCCCTTTCTTTTTCCCTAGGTCATGTAGGCTCTGATAATACTTGAGAAGGTTAGGCTCTGCTTGACTCATTTCTTCTGAGGGTAAGAACCTTGTTAAGAATGGAGTACTCTGGTGTATTTGATTCCCTTTCTCCACCGCCTGTGGGAATCTTGAGGGGATTTTTCTCTCATATTTACTGTGAGAACATGATAGAGCTCCAGAAGGTAAAACCCACAAAGGGTGCCTCCTACCGTGATTTAGTCTCCTGGTTTTAAATCACAGAGTTGGCCACATTGAGCCTCCAGCAATTTGTCAATTGCAGTTCAGGTTTTCCTACCCTATCCCTGGTTTCCAAGGCAGTTTCCACTCCTGCATCTCTGCTCTGGTAATCTGTGATTCCTTGTATTCACCTGTCTCTCCAATCTTGAAAGCAGCAGTTTGCCCTGTGTCCTCACCTCTCCTATGAATCCAGGAAGATTTTATGACTTTTCAATCTGGTTGGTTTTTTACTTGTTAGTAAAACAAGTACAGGTTGACCTAGAACCTAGAAGTCCTAATAGTTACATTTTACTTTTTTTTCTTCAAGTTTTTATTTAAATTCCAGTTAGTTAATACACAGTGTAACATCCGTTTCAGGTATAGAATTTAGTGGTTCATCACTTACATACAATACCCTGTGCTTGTTAATAATTACCTTTTAAATAAATATATTACATATGAAATAGAAGGATTTATTTAAAAGAAAATATAGAATAAATATTAGTATCAATAGTAGGTGTGAATGGCCCCAAATCCAAAATGTAGAAATGAATGGCTAATGTTTGGATAATATTGCATTATGCAATGTGTATAAATACATTAGACTCCTTCCTAACCACCCTGCTACTCTTCCTCTGGACCAGCATTCTAATCACTGCACCTAGGGAGGATATTTAACTGAGGAAAGGAAAGAGGAGAGGGAAGAGGCTGACTATATCTAGATGCCATATCCTATACTTCCCAAAGGACTACCAGAGGCAGCGAGTAATGGAGGCCACTCAAGAGATCAATACTGTGCTAACAAGTATGTGAAACATTTTAGGAGATTGATACACCTCACAGGCTAGAAGCAGAGAGCAGAGTCATGTGAGGATCCAGAACTAAGGAAGGTAGACTTTTAAGTGAAGGATAACTGAATATTTTTGAGAACTGCTTCATCCCTTACCACACACACATTGTTGTGGATGCTGGAAGCCATATTTGCATTATATGACCCCTTCTCCTTGCTACAGCTTATTGTAGCAGGGGTTGGAAACCAACTCAAACTGAGCCCAATTTAAAAATCTTTCCTATGAAAATTTAGAATTAAAGCAAGAGATACTATTCAGTTTTCATTATCTCTTGAACTAGAAGGATGTATAAACTAGGAAACTATGCTATGACCAGTTCCAGCTATATGTACAGGAAGACAGGAAGTCATTCCACAGAAAGGGAGAAGAATGATACAAGCACTTAGCAAGGAAAAGGGATGGAAGGCCCTATCAGCCCATAGAACAGTTTATGGTTAACAGTCCCTGGTTCTAGTTAGCTCCAGTTACCACTTGCTGTGTAGATTAATTCAAAACTTAGGGCTTTAAACAACAACGATTTTAGTATATCTCATGATTTTGTGGGTTAGAAATTAGGGCAGAGCTTGGGTGGGTGGGTCTCCTGCTTTATATGCCATTGACTAAAGTTACTTCAGCTGGCAGACGGACTGGTCTAGGGTGCCTATGATGGCTCCACTCACATACATGGTACCTTAGTGAAGTTGGCAGGAAGTCTGGGCTCAACTGAAACTGTCAACCTGACCCTCTACAGGTGACCTCTGCAGCACAGCAGTCTCAGACTTGTCAGACTTGTTTCAGAGTGGCTCAGAATTCCCCCCAGAAGGTATTCCAAGAGAGGAAGTGAAAGCTGAAAATCCATTAAGGTCCCAGGCTAAAAACTACCACTACATTCTCTTCTGCCCCAAATCTATTCGCTAATTGCAAAGCAATTCATTAAGTCCAGTTTAATTTCAAGAGGTGAAGAATTAGACTTGACCTCTCAATGAAAAGAATAGAAAGGAATTGGCAGCCATCCTTAATCCTGCATGGTAGCTGGCAGTACTTGGGTTTCTGAATGTTGTGCACATCCATAGGAAGTAGCTCTTTTCGGTAGGCTACTTTGAGCTATTTTTAGCTATTTGTAAGTTATCATATCAATGGATAACTTACAAAAACAATGCTTTGTATTTGGTGGGCCTTGAAATGTCTTTGAATGTACCACATTGAATGAAAAAGTAGGGGTTCAGTAGAAAACAGGTTTATGAGTTTAGGTTCTGCTGCAAGAAAGATCCAGGTTCAAATGCTGACTTTACAACTTTCTAGTTTTGTGACCTCAGACAAGTGACTTTCCTTCTCTAAGCTTCAGCTTCTTTATGTGTGAAGGGGAAAGATTAGCAGTGTCTACCTCATTCAGTGATGTAATGAGTCAAGTGAGATCATAAACATAAAACTCTTAGCCCAGTGTCAGGCATGTAGTAAGCACCTAATGATTGTTGCTGTTATTCTTTTTATTAATTGTTGTTGTTAAAGTCAAAAAATATAAAAGAAAGGTTATACACTCAAGGAATATACAACCTAGCTGGAAGATGGTATTTTTATTAATAGAGAAATAACATTACAGCTAGCTAGCATTAAATTAAAATGAGAGAATGGTAAAGAGAGCAAGTTCATATAGGTTATTAGAAGAGATGAAAATATTCTAAATTGGGCAATCAGAAAATATTCCAAAGCAAAGATCAGATTTGAGACCATCTTTAAAGAATGCACTAAGGTTAGGGAGAGAATTTCAGGCAGGTTGAATAGCAAAAACAAAGATAATCAGGTAAAAATGTGCCTGAGGTTTTTAGGAACACTTAGTGGACTAGTGTAGCTACTAATGCTATTGGAGGTAAGATGAAAAAAAGGTACATAGCTGACAGAGTGAGAGCTTTGAATGCCAAGTTAAGGAATTTGTAATTTATACTTAAGACTGGAAAGTTCCTTGGCCATTCTAAAATAGTTTTTAGTAACAGCATATTAATCCCCTAATAGAATACAGATACAGACTTCAGTGAATTGAGAGAAATTCAAAAAAGGGAGACAATTAACCTCATAATATAGACCAGGATGAGCAATTGTGGAGGCCATATGATGATATCAGGAAATGGATGAATGGTAGGCATGTCGGAGATGTCATATGGGCACATTGACAGGACTGACAGGAATTGCGACTGCTTAGATGTGAGGAAAATGGAGGCATTGGCATGATGCCAATAAGACAATAATTACCCTATTGACAAAAATAGCAAAGTCTGAGAAGGTAGCAAATTTGGAGCAAGAGGGAAGCTAGAGAAAAAAAGAGAGAAGCCTTGGGTGGAAGGACAAAGAAAGAATGAGAAGGTAGAAGAGATTAATAAGGTACAAGACATCATCGTTGCTTCAACCTTCAAGGAGAAAACCTATACTAGGGTCCATGTTCATTCAGCCCAGAAGCACGGACATTTACACACTTGAGTTACAGCTTTTGAAATAATGGATCATGAAGGAGTAAATTTGTAATTCCTAATCCCAGAGATCTCCTGTTTTGATTTTCAGAAGGACTTAACCAGAAGCTAGGCATTATACTCTCAAGTAGAGGTATGAAATAAAGTGTTCTTCTTCCACCCACTTCCCTACATTTATTCACATACAAGTGTTCAGATAGTTAATGTGAAAGGAGTCTGACACATAAATTCTTTCATTGCAGTTGTGTTCTATGTACCCTCAGTGTATATATTCTCTCTCTCTCTCTTCCTCTGTATGTACGTGTGCGTGTGTGTGTGTGTGTACGTGTGCGTGTGTGTGTGTGTGTGTGTGTGTGTGTGTGTGTGACAAACCTATTCTCAGAGGGACCCACTGAATCCTTCATAGGCAAGTGCTCCCAGACACAATGGGGCCCCATGTTCTTTCTTCTATCCATGGGTAGTTCTTCCATACACAAAACTGTCTATCTGCTTCTGTGCCTCTAAATGTATTTCTTGGCTGGAAGCAAGCAGAAAGCTACTTCACCCACCATCACCACAGTCCAACCAGATGAGCAAGTCACTCCATAACCCACAGAGGATTGTAAGGAACTACCTAGAATCCCAGCCCCCAAATGGAATGTGAGGGTCATTGTTTTAAGTAACCACTGGTCTCAGAAGTAACCATGAACACTTACTCCAAGGTAGAGAGCATTTCTAACTTACCTTCTTATCTCCATTTATCTTATGCACTGTCCATTCAGGCAACTATATCAAAATGCCACAGAATGGGTAACTTAGAAATATACTGCTCACAGTTTGGAAGGCTGGAAAGTCCAAGACTAGGCACAAGCATAGTCATCTTCTGGTGAAGGCCCTCTTCCTGGTTCTTAGCCAGCACCCTCTCTGCGTCTTCACATCGTGAAAGGGGCAAGGGATCTCTCCGGGTCTCTTCTATAAAACACTAATCTCAATCATGAGGACTCCATTTACATGACTTAAAAAACTCCCAGAGGCCCCACCTCATAATAGTATCATCTTGGGGGTTAGGATTTCAACATATGAATTTGGGAGGGCACAAACTTTTAGACCATAGCACATACTATAACCTAATTAATCTTCTCAGAGAAAAGCTGTGGCTGTACCCTTCTCCTGTGTAAGTAATTTTATAGATAAATGATCTCTTTTCTAGGTGATTCCCCAGCATTCACTCCCCCTTTTGAGTGGCCTCCTTATATTCATGTGGAGGATTCCTCTTACATTGTATATTGTCTTGGCAGAAGGACATTTTCTAGTATCCCCCTCCAACTTTGGTAGCATGATATTTTTTCCACGTGCTATCTAGTTCAGTTAGGGGCTGTCAGGAGACCCAAGAGTGTCCAATCAGAAGACCTCTCCCTGGATCTTGAATCCTGACCTAGCACCAATAGCAGAGGTGACAGTGACCATAACTAGTCCTTCCTGACCAGGTTCTTCTGGTGACCAGACAGCCTTGGTTTCTTGCTCCCTTTTCTTTTTCTTCCAAGGCTTCCCTGTTCCTGTTTCCAGTGGGACCAAAGAGGTGTCCTCACCTGGAGCCCACCCACCCCATTTTACATGTCCAGGGTCCAAAATTCCCTGATCACATGGCCACAGCCTGCATTCAGTGCTTCCCCACATTTGCACTCATGAGAGCAGACCATACTGCTACTGGTGCACACATTCCTGGGACCTAAGACTGGTCATGGGATGACTTTTGTAAGAAGACGGTACAATGTGCATATAACTTGATGTGCAGTTTACACATATGTACTGGCAAAGCCCTTCTATGGCCTGTGAATGGGTAAAAAGAGAAGAATGGGAGGTTCTTTATAGAAACTTTGAAGAGTAATCAGAGGCCAGGGGTGCTGGGGCACTTTGTGGGCAGAGGTTGCCCAGTTTGAACTCTGTAGGGTGAAGAGAAACTTTGTGGCTTGTGACGTGATTAGAATGGGGGAAAAGAGATTTTCAGTGGGCAAGCAGCCAAATTTGAGCATAAAGAGCTCCCTGACCCCCACAGAACAGCTCAAAAAGGAAGAAAAACATGGAAGCTTATCTCAGGGATTTCCTGAGCCATCAGAAGCGGAGACTGAGGATGGAGCCAGCAAACCAGGGAAAAATTCTTCTCAGTCATCTCTCTCCATTCCTGCCTGGCCTCTTCTGTGTCTGCACGTCGCCAGAGCAAATGTGCAGGCCATCCACAGTTACTTGGAAGTAGCTGTTGCTTTGCACATTTTTTTTTAAGAAGACCTATTTGTCAAGAGCCAAAGATAGAACATATTTCATGTAATAGTTTGTTAGTTTGATTTATAACTCATAAATATTTAAACATAAAGTATATGGGCTTCCACTTGTCCTCTTGCTCTGGCACCTCAAATGTTCTGGATAGCCTACTTGCCCTTCTCCAGCTTTATCTTCAGGCTCCTCATCAATTCTATAAGCCCCAGAGAGCTTTTCAACAATCTCTTTTTACTTATCGCATCAGGATCGGCTTTTATTGCTAGTAGTTGGGAACTTTCCAGACATACCTGGCATTGAAAGTTTGCCTTCATTTGGTCTAATAACTCTTTAAGTCTTATTTCTGTCTTTTGTTACCTAGTGGTTATTGTTTGGATATGTGTGTGTGTGCGTGACACGCGCATGCACCTTTAAATACAGAAAATATAAAGATGAAAAAAAATAACCCAAAATTCAAGTAATATTTTGTACAGAGTCTTTTTCAATATTTCATTTTTGGTAAAATGTTATTATAATCACATGTTTTTATATTTATTCTTTTCGCTTAGTGTAATAATTTCCCCATCATTAAATATTCTTCAGGAACGGTATTTTTAATGACAGTTTTTCATTGTGTGGATATTTCATAACTTATCTAATAAATTCTTGTGTTTTTTCAGTGGTGCAAATGATACTGAGATTCAGATCTTTGGGCAAAAATCCTTTTCTGCATTTCTTATTTCTTTAAAAATAGATTCCTAAATAAGGGAATATACATTTTAAAGATAATTGATACTAACAGATTTTCCTCAGGCAGGGTTTTATCAGTTTGCCTTCAGCCAGCAGAGTTCGAGAATGACTGATTTCCCCATACTTTCACTATAGAGCTCTCTTTGTCATTGAATGCCCTCAGGGTCATTATTTGCTGTCCATTCTAACCCTGATGGGGATCCCCCAACACAAACACATAGACACACATACACTGCCTGCCACACCTCACTTCATCATCAAGGTAGAAGTGGTGCCATGATAGGGTTTAAGAACAAAATGGAGAAAATGGAGGGAGTATATTGTGAATGGAACTAAAGGGGGAATGGAATTCTCTCTTGGGCTTTTCCCTCTTGGTATTGTTTAATTCTTTTTGGTCCTGTGAGGTTAGAGACTCAGTTCCTCCTTCTAGAAGCCTAAAGGATTTCTTCCTCTCAACCTGAAGGAAACAGGGTGCTACTGAAGGAAACACTTAGGCCAGCCACTGATGTAGGTAAAAGATATGTTCACTGATTGGTTTTAGGCCAGTTCAACAGATATGTAGAATACAAAAGAGCTGGAACCAGAGCCTGAAAAGTACTAATAAAGAGTATTTGCCTGAATGAACTTCAACATATCTTCCTCTATGAATCAGAGAGACGGGGTGACAGGGTTAGTAGTAACTATGCTCAAAAGATGGTCACACATGTGGTGATTTGGGATCTTGACATCAGGGACCCAACGCAGTTGACTTTTATCTCAGATTCATTTCCAACAGGCATTTGCCACAAAGCAAATTAGTCAGATGGGGTTTGAGATCTGGTTATCTGGTTAACTGATAGAAAATGGAGTGAAATGATGCCTCTCATAAAAATCTCAAGAATAAATAGATGCCAACTAAATCAGCTCATACAGCTAAAAGTATCCTGGAGGCTGGGTTTGGAATGAACCAAGTGGTTTCCCAGAATGTCTTAGTGTGAGGAAAGTCAGAGATCAAGTGTAGGCTATATGGAAAAGAGGAACAACCTGGGAAAATCAAAGCTGCCTAACATAGGTGATTGGAGATGGGGGAAAATTCCCATGAGGCCTGGGACAAAGTAAGAAGCCCGGGGAAGGCACAGCAGGGAAGAGAGAGTTTTCATGACCATACCATTGGAGTACCCATTTTTATGGAATGTGGACTGCCTAGAAGGTGAATTCACTGGGCTGGTTTAAAAGCACCACTTTGTAGCAGAGATAGCTTTGGATTCCTCTTCACAAGAGTAATGGGTCTTAAAATAATGGAAGCATACCACTAAAACCAAGTGGAATAATTTATTCAGACAAACAGCATATTCATAATGCTGCATTCTCCCCATTCACTCAGGTCCCATGTACCACTAGGAATGTCGCTGCTAAAGACAGATGGGTCAAAAATTCCATCTGTGCATTTTGAGGCATCCCTTTCCTCTCTCTCATCCTTTTACCTTGAACTTTTCATAGCTCTGATGAAGATCCAGATTTATTTCTCATATTTAAAACAAAACAAAACAAAACTAGACAACCCGGGGTCTTTAAAAGTGAAATGCTAGTCTTCATCTCAGAATATCAGATAGTTGGAAAAATCTTGAATTGCTGTTCACTGTGAATACCAGAAAAATTATGTATATATAAAGTATGTATATGTCATTTTGGAAAAGATTGCCCTCTGGAAATGCCTCTTCTTTCTCCCTTGTGCCTTGCATATTTCTGTGGTTTATAAACCAGGAACAATCTCTACTCTTTTGAGAAGGACTTGAGCTATGGTCATGCTTTCCCTAGTTCAAACCCCCTTCTCTAAGTTATGTTGGTGCTCTCAGAAAACCAGAACCCCTAGGGAAGAATGTCCCAAATCATAACATAGACCAATTGGAGAAACCTGATTACACTGAATTAAAACAAGTTTGCTACCAGCTCTGAATTAAATGTTAGAAGGCATCAGGTTCCCATATTTATTTGGTTTCTTTCCTAAAGAACACAAATGGTGGAGGGGGTGTCTGATCTTAGAGAAGGAAACAGAATTCATTTCTTCCCTAAGGATCAGTAGATTTATAGACCCTGAGCTCAGAAAATCTATGTCTTGTCAAAGAAAAACATGAAAAGTACAAGTATACTCTCAGCATTTGTGAATGTTCCATTTTCAAGTTTCTAAGCTGAGGAAGAACGGAGAAAGTAGAGGTCGTGGGGGGGGGAAAGTCAGTTATGCCTCTTAAATGCACATCATATTTGGAGGCTAATCTTTGAAACTGCATTTGTCTTTATTCTTCTTGACTTAAGTTAATGGGATGAAAGTAGTTTCAGAATACATCATTCCTTTTCCAATTTCACAAAGCTGCAAACCCTTTATTAAGGAGAGCTTACCTTCCACACTCTAGTGAATGTGTTTTGTTCTCTTAATTTCACCAGCAAACAGATAACCACTCCAATGTCACTCACCAAATCTGGCAAAAGACAGCAAGCATTTAATTAGCCCTGTGTTGAGTCTAAAATAGACAAAACCATCACCAGAGGAAAAGTTGTTCCAGAAGTGCAGACACTATAGGATTTGTGACTTCCTATGTCTTGATGAAATGTTTTAGGAATAGGAAACAACACGAAGATGTCTGTGGTTGCTTTTGTTTGTTTAAGCTACCTTGAAAGATCATCAACAAAGATGATGAAACAAAAAGAATGTAGAATTTGGAGTCAGACAGACAGACTTAGATCAAATACTGGTCCCGTCAACTAGCGGTATAATCTTAGCCATTACTGAACACAATTTTTTCCCAACCTGACCTCACACATCAGAGTCACTTGCACTTCAGCCAAAGAATCTGTTTTTTAAACAAGTACTTCAGATGCTGATGTGCCACCAAGTTTGAGAGCCTTTGTCCTAGATTCTCTACACCTCAGTGTCCTCATCTGTAAGATGTGGTCCAATACCTATTCCATGTGTGAGTACTAAAGAAGATAAAGGATATGAAACATCTATTTTACTGTCCTGCACTCACTACATATCAAATATTCTCTTTGAATTAATAATTTTTATTTTTAACGTACAATATAATAACATAATATTTATATTAATTTCAGGTATACAACATAGTAATTAGATTAATATTTTGGAAATGATTTTCTACAGAAAATTTCAGCTTGCTTTTAGGTGGCAACCTATTTAACATAATTACCATGAATCTATTGATTCTTTAACACAAAAAATAGTACATCATTATTGCTGCTACAGGAGCCCAACAAATTACAAACAAATCATCTCTCAGCAGAGAGGCATGAGGATAAAGTCAGAGAAACATTTTTTCTTATTTTTAACCAAAGATTTAACTCTGCAAAATCAGTTTTAAAAAATGGATTTGAACTATCAGGATTACGTGTCCTCCCTTTGTTTTCTTCAGAAAGCAAATGGAGATGGCAGAACCACTTTGCAGCAGGTGATCATGCTAATTTTCTGGGTCATTTCCTCAAGATGTCCTTAAAAGTAGCAATCATCTCTGTTCAAAGCAGTTCTCTCCCATTAGATACATCAGCTCCCCAATTGTTTGACACCTTTTAATACCTGCTTTCTGTTACCTCAAAAAGCATCACCTGGGTGGATTAGCTATTTCTCCAGCCTTGTTCACTTTTCACAGTTTTCACTGTGAAAACTACAGCATTAAAAAACAGCATTCAAACTCCTACCATGACAATTTTTTCATGATCGATGTTCCAGGATGATGATCATGTATCTATAGGACATTGTTTTTGCTTTCAAACCCCTTTCATAGCCTCATCCTCCCAGCTCTCACAACACTGGAGGTAGGTGAAGCCAGTATCACTGTTGCATCTTTGAAGATGAGAAAACAGAGGAATCTGAGATACAGCAAGTTCACAGAGCTGGTTGAGTGACCAAAATGGAGCCAGAAACACCAGATTCTTAGTTTGTATTCTTCAGAACTCCAACCCCAGTGGGTTTAAGCAATGTTGGCTCTTAAAGCCAGGAAGGGGGAGCCTGGGTGGCTCAGTCGTTAAGCGTCTGCCTTCGGCTCAGGTCATGATCCCAGGGTCCTGGGATGGAGCCCCACATCGGGCTCCCTGCTCCGCGGGAAGCCTGCTTCTCCCTCTCCCACTCCCCCTGCTTGTGTTCCTGCTCTCGCTATCTCTCTCTCTGTCATATAAATAAATGAAATCTTTTTTAAAAAAAGAGCCAGGAAGTCCAAAGAACAGATACTGTCTTAGGCACAGATGGCTGCAGGACTTCAAATGATATCAAATGGTAGTGTCATGGAGTCCCTCTGATTCTCTGCCGTATGTGTGTGTGTGTGTGTGTGTGTGTGTGTGTGTGTGTGTTTTGTTCCCTGTCTCTGTGTGTATGTATCTGTGTGATCTCTATGTATATGTGCCTAAAGCAATTCCTCTTTCTCTGTTTTTGTCTGTCTTCCTTTTGGCTCTTTCTGCCTTTTTCTATCAGTCTCTGCCTCTCTTTCTCCAGATGTTTCACCCCATCTAGCTCTCCTCTCTCTGTTATCAGCTCTGTTTTAATCTTTTTAAACTTCATTCTCAGATTAGTTTGTTCCATATGGTAGCAAGATGGTCCCTTGAAGTTTCAAGCTTCTGTGCTTATGGAAACATAGAGTGTATTGGAAATATCCCTCTCTCTCTCTCCCTCCCTCTTTATTTCTCTCTCAAAAGTCAAAACAAACCACAAAACTGGCTCTGGTTGACCTCACTTGGGCCATATACCCTCACATGGACCATGCTGGCACTCTGGTTAGCCAATCTGAGAAACATGCCAGTCCTTTGGCAGGGGTCTTTTGATTCATTCCCATCAAAATCACTTGGAGGAAAAACAGTTATCTAAAGGAAAAGCAGGCAGCTCTTACTGAAAAAAAGAAGTCTGCTGAATTGGCAAAACAACACATATCCCTACATCTTACATTTTTTAGTGCACCATATATTGCCTCCTGTCATATGGTGTTTTTAAGGATTCTTATTCCTTTAAAGTTAGGTCAGAAAGAGAATTCCATACGTTACCTAAAATAATGCCACATGATAACAGTCACTGAGGGTAAAAGCCATGTAGACAGGCTAAGCTCCTTTTTCTCACAGATAGACCTCATCCATTAGAGGACTTGTATAAGAAAAATATGTTTACCTCTGCAAAAAGAAGATGATGGAAGGAATGTTTAAGCAAGTCACATCATCTGAGCCCCCATTTCCCCAGTTATCAAATGGGCTATAAAATAAGTGGTAGAGTCCTTTGCAAACCACAGAATTCACTTTTGGCTAGTTCAAGCAGAAAATGGTTTATGATAAGCTTACATGATTTCTGGGAACCATACCGGGATGTTACTTAATCAGGATCAAGTGCAATTAAGAGGAATGTCCAGTAATCCATCATGCTGTACTGTGGAAGCTCTACTGCAAATGTCACCCACAACTTGGACCAACGATGACAGAGATAGAGAGTAGAAGTTTCACCCAGCTGCTCCAAGAGAGCCTCCACCATTGTGTCTGCAAGAAGATCCAATCTCAATGCACATAGCTACCACCTCTTGTTGTCTCCCACATATAAATATAGAAACTACAACACAAACTTGTTCCTGGATGTAAGAGGAAGGTCTGGGATTATGGATTCTGTGAACGCTTGTAGGACATTTGAATGTCAGGTCAAAAAGCATGGGCTTTGGATTTAGGCCAATCTGGGCTCAAAGATATGTGATTTTACTTTAACATCTTTAAATTCTCCATCAGTAGCCTCTGTTAAATAGGAATTCTATACATAGAGATCAAGTATTTAGAGCACCTGGCACATAGTACATACTCAACACACAGTAGCTCTTAGTGTTTTCTATGAAACTAAAAAATATGTGAAAATACGTAAGAGACATGCCTTTTTCTTCTCTCTTATGATCTTCTTGGCCCATCTTTCTACACACAATTGCACTGAATATATTTCTCTGCAAATGTTTGTTGCAAAAGTCTCTTCAGATGAAATGGTAGTAATTGGCAGCCTTTATTTCTAATTTCTGATACCCCACCTGAGACCTGCCCTAGCATCCCACACAGCTGCACAGCCAGCTCCAACCACACACAAGCTGGCTCCCTGCAGCACAGGCAGCTCTGCCCATGGCCCTGGATTGGGAGTCATGAGGCACTCCAGGACAGATTGCTTAGATCTCTACTTCCTGGACACCAGGCGTGTCTCCATGGCATCATTCAGCTGAAAATAGACAAGAGGTTTATTTCAAGATCCATAGAGAAGAAACAGATAGATTGTGGAGATGATTAGGAGGAGACTGACAAGGCTTTCTGCAGTTCCAGAACCGACCCTTCTCTTCCAGGAGCTTTCAGGCCCCCACAGCCTTATTGTCCCTCATTCCTCCTGGCCCTCACAATCAACTGCTAAACCTCATATTTGAACTGGAATTTCAACCCAATTTTGCTGTTTTCTGTCCATTTCTTTTTGTATCCTTTATAATACTATAAGGTTCTACAGGGGAGGAATCAAGATCTGTTCTTTTTTGATATTCCCCCTAGTTCCTACATCAAAAATGTGTCTCTGAAATAAATGACGTGTCTCAGCTTCTAATTAGCTACATGATATTAGACAAATCACTTCCCTCAGTTTTAGTGTTTGGGGGGGAGCTATTTAAATAAGATACATTTAGGGGCACCTGGGTGGCTCAGTCCGTTAAGCATCTGCCTTCAGCTCAGGTCATGATCCCAGGGACCTGGGATCAAGCCCCGCATCCGGCTTCCTGCTCAGTGGGGAGCCTGCTTCTCCCTCTCCCTCTGTCTGCCACTCTCTCTCTCTGTCAAATAAATAAATCAAATCTTTTAATAAATAAATAAATAAATAAATAAGATACATTTAAAACATCCAACATAATACTTGTCACAATAAAAGATAGCTCTTATCATGCACAGTTCCTGAAAATGTGGACACAGAACTCAGTCTATCCGGGTTTTTGTGTTGGTTCCAGGACTTATTGGCAGTTTCTTACAGCTTCATTTTGTATCATTTCTGCATCTTTAAACATCAGTCCAATGATAATCCAGTCCATAATGTATAGTTTTGTAAGGGTTGAGAGAGACAAGCCCTAAAAATGCTTATCAAACTGTATATCTGGCCCAGAGTAAACTTCAGCAAAATTCTCCATTGCCTTCTCATCAGAGACAAAATTCACACCAGCTGAAAGAATATAGATCATCTGAATCTTCTCAGTCTTTCAGAAACATTTTTTGGCTTTTTAAAATTAACTAAATGTTGGGGCGCCTGGGTGGCTCAGTCAGTTGAACGTCTGACTCTTGGTTTCAGTTCAGGTCATGATCTCGGGGTCATGGGATGGAGCTCTGCATCAGGCACCAGCACAGAGTCTGCTTGAGATTCTCTCCCTCTGTCTAGTAGCCCCCGCTCCACCCCACTCACAAGTGCTCTCTCTATCTCTAAAATAAATAAATAAAATCTTTATTTTTTTTTTTTAAGATTTTATTTATTTGACAGAGAGAGACACAGTGATGGGGGAACACCAGCAGGGGGAGTGGGAGAGGGAGAAGCAGGCTTCCCGCTCGGCTTCCCGCTGAGCAGGAAGCCGGATGCAGGGTTCCATCCCAGGACCCTGGGAACATGACCTGAGCCGAAGGCAGACGCTTAACAACTGAGCCACCCAGGCGCCCCTAAATAAAATCTTTGGAAAAAAATAAATATATTACACACTCTCATTTTTTTTTTTTTATCACCATACCCCTTCTTCATCCTTGGAATATTGCTTGCACTTGATTGTTACAAAACAAATGGTGGAGGTACTTCTGATAAATTAATTATTATGGAGCATCAGGTCTTTTAAATACAGCAAGTGAGTACATTAATCTCTGAAGACCTTGTATTTTCTCCCCCATACTCCAATGGCCAGAGATGGTCTGTTGAGGCAACATGGCTCCCCCTGCTGGAAGAAGGAGATTCGGGCCCTTTTGGTTCTCCTAGCCTAAGACCAGGGCAATGCAAATATAAGAGCCTCCCAGCTTCCCACACTACAGCTACTGTTATGTAGGATGTTCTCTTCTCAACAGGACTCTGGCAGCTGAATGCCACACAAAGCTCCAACCCACGGTTCTCATCCCTGTCTCTGAATTCTTATTATGTTCCTCCTTTAACTTGGAATTGCTTAACTTTTGCTCATATTTTAACCTAATATCATTCTGTTTAGTTTGCTCAGCTGCCCCTATAATCTTTACCCTTGTCTGTATTAGATTTTCCACTTAAAATTACTCTTATGAAAATATACTTCTCACAGAGGACCTTAAACTTCACCTTCTTTTCTATCCTGTTTCTGTGCTTACAAAAAAACTAGTTTACTTTTTCAAGATGAGGGCAGTGAAAGTAGACATATTCTAGAAGAATGTTTAATAATGAAAAGCATGTACTACATGCCTGGTCTGAGCCCTCAAGTTCTCTCAGTTAGGTGAAGAGGACAGACAGACATGAAGAACATACTCCACTATGACATGAGAAGGTATGTCCATGTCTTGGCCCAAAGGGGAAGCATCCACTATATTAATGGCTCAAACAAGGTTCAGAGATCTGTGAATGTCCTCTCATTAAAATCAACTATATTTTAGTTTTTGCCCTTCATGAGCATCCATTCTCTTTCATTTGGTGATCACTTATCTCTTTGGAGGACTTCCAAAAAAAAGGGAGGCTATTTCATTCATCTGAAACTTTGTTCTCCTTTTTGAATCTTTCAACTATTGGTATCCTTTATTTCTCCTCCCCATTCCTTAGTGTTTGGGTCCTCTCATCTTAGCCTTTTCCTTGCTGATTTTTTCCTTGTTTAACTCAGAAGTTGGTATGATGTTATGGCTCTGTATTGTGTTTTGGCTGGAACAGGAGGTTTTCATTACTGTTCTTGCCTAGTGGGAAGAAAAGACAAGCTCAAGATCATAGTGTTCTTTTCTCTGACTTTGAAAAGCCATCAACTCTTTTTGGTCACCATTTCTTAGAAGAACCAGATAGAAGTGGACAGGATCTACCAGGTAATAAACCTTTGGTGGCATTGAAATAAGACAACATTAGTAGCCTGAACACCAGAGTCCACGAGAGCCCCCTGACCTGTCAGTAATTCATAGATTCACTGGAATGAGGCTCCATTGGCAGGGCAATGAGACACACCTTAGGGGTTGGTAGCTTATATTTTGAATGCTAAGCATAAAGAATGAAGCTGAATTCAACCAGAGACTGTGTCTATGATAGCAGAAAAAGAAATCCTGTAAGAGAAAGTAAGACAGCTTCAAATGTCTAATTTGGGAATGAGCCTAATTGTAGTCTCAGTTTGGTCCTAGTCTTCTGATCTACCAAGTAACAGGGTGGCAAACAGAGTCTAGAGAGAGATTTTATCTTCTCCTTGTGCATACAGAAAAGGGAAACTCATTTAATAAACCAAAACAATATAAAATCTGGAAATAGCTTTCGAGATCATTAGTACTACCCACACATGTCTTAAGTGATGAAATCAAATCCCAGACAGTATAAATGACATACTTGGTACCACCTATCTATTAATGGCAGACTAAGATTCAAACTCAGGGCCTTAGATCTCTTATCCATTGCTCTTTGAAGTCTATACAATTTCTGTCTTTGGGGGAATATTTGTTGTTGGTCCTTACAATTAGAGAAATCTTAAATATTACCATTAAAAAAAAAAGACCTGCCAGTTTTGTGTTATGGGTCCCCAGTATTCCAGGAATCTTAAATATTTCCCATCATCCAGACATGTATTCTGATCTTACAGTTTGAGTCAAGTTTAAAGTCACTAATTCTGCAATTAAAATACATGATGTTTGTCCATGTTAAAGTCAGAGTAGCAAGCAAATGGACACTGAATGTCCATTGTAGAAATCAATACAAGGACTTCCTATCTCAACAGAGGATTAACTTCTAAAGCAAACACCAAAAATAGTCAAAATCATCCACCAACACCCCACAAAATGCACTACCTTGGCGATCATAATACTAAAAGCATATCCAACACAGACTACATTTGCTCCTATTTTGAAACAGATTGCTCTTTCTTCAGTTGAACACCAGATGAAGTGGTGAGTTGGCTTGCATTCAGGGGCAATGTTGTATGAAAAATATGTATCTTTAAACACTAAACACTCAGCAGAGTGAGATGCTCACTCCATGGGAAGCATGAGAGAACTTAGTATCAAGGGAAGAAAGAAGATCTATAGCTCCTGTGTGAGGCTGCCTGGGCTATATGTTTGAGTGGAGTAACAGGCAAGTCATTTGCATTATTTAAACTCTAACCTCCCTCTTTGCTTCTCCCTTTCATTGCTGAGCTTCTGGAGTTAAAATTGCCAAAATTAAATGTTTGTTGGGACTTCACTGAACTTACCCGTGAAATTTAGTCAGGTTGCTTATTATAAATCACTGACTCAGTATAATGAAACTACATATATACACATATGTACTTATCCTTGCTGATTTCTCTGCCCAAAAGCCCCTATGCTTCCATTTCTACCGCATTTATCATCATAGCAATTTTTATATTTTGGTATAAACAGAAGTCAAGAGAATGAAGTTCTATTCGTGGTTCTACAATTAACTAGCTGAAAAACCTTGTAAAGTTTGTCTAACCTCTGAATCTCAAATTCCTTGTTTTCAAAGACAGGCTCAGACAAGATACTCAAGGTGACTTTTAATACTAAATTTATGTTAGGAGTTTATAGAGCTGGTTACTGCAAGCACTGGGACTTCAACCAAAAATAGAACACAGGACTACAGTTTAGCACTATGATGCCTCTTTCTACTTTTTCTCTCCTGTTCTTCCTTCCTCTCCTTCCTTCCCTAATCTCTCTGACCTCTTCCTCCTCTTGTCACTTTCCCTCCCTCCCTCCCTTCTTCCCTCTCTTCCAAATCATAATTGAGTGCCTGGTGTGTGCTAGAGACTGCACAGGCCCCAGAGATACACAGATAAACTTGAGAGGAGACCTTACTGTCTCTTATACATTGAAAAGTCTTTTCTTATCACTTATCTGAAATGCAGCTGAGCAAGTCCAGTCTGATACTATTGTCATAGAGTAATTCAGTGTGAAGTTTCTTTGGAAAGTCACATCCTTTATCTAATTTGGATAAGCAAAAGTACTTTTTAGGTTCCAGCAAGGAGTCACACAGATCTGTCTAAATTATTGAAATGTTTCCTGAAGCTGTCTATGCTCTATTTATTGGTAAAGAAAGCAAAGGGACTAAAAACTCTGAGCATAGTATTCAGGGACATGTGGAATCTTTCTTCCATTATAATCCATTCATCTCCAGGGCCATTCATCTCCAGTGCCACACAAAAATAGTGTGGTTCACAAGGAAGAGCCCAGGTTTGGAATTAAACACACATAGTTTACATAGCTCTAGTACTTACTAGCTGGGTCACCTTGAGTACGTATCTTCACCTTTCAAAGTTGCTGATTCTGCATCTATAAAATTTAAGTGATAATATCTACCTAGCAGAACTGTAGTGAGGAATGACACTGTGCAGGCAAAGAGCCCGAGAGAGTGTTGCACACATAATAGATATAGAAGAGAAGGTAATTGAGCATAATTATGAGCATAAGTCAAGGAAAAGGAATTCACATTCACATAGCACCTGCTATGTATCAAGGATAATACTATTAGGCTAGGTCAGGCTACAGTGAAAAATTGGTCTCAAAATGTATAGAAGTTCAAAACAAAATAGAAATTCATTTATCATTCATCTAACAGTGCAAGTGGATGTACCTTGTGGCAGCTTGCTTTCCTCCACATGGTACTACTGAGACCCAGTCTTCTTATATCTTGTGGCTCAGCCACCCTCAGCATCACATGCACTCAGCTGACAGAGAGGAAGAAGGCATCCCTACTTCCTGAAAGCCTTGGTCCAGAATTGATCTGAATCACTTCTGCTCTGACTCCATCATTGAGAACTACTCACCAGGTCACATCTGGTTGTAAGCAGGAGCTAGGAAAGGTAGTCACTGTTGGGAAAACACTAACCAGAAATGATTATACCCCAAAGAAGAACAGCAAAAACTTACTCTGCTATAGCGACTGACTGTGAAGCCACTTAAATCTGTGAGGTAGATATATCACCCCCCCCTAAATCCTACTGATAATTTTAAGTCAGTTATTAAGTAACCTCCAGGTCAACAGGATATAAGTCTAGGTTTGGACTCCAAGGCTGGCATTCCCAATCTTGCCTCCTTATAATCCTATAAGACAGAGTTCACAGACTACTGAATGATGGTTTGGTTAGACCCACATAGGATGCCCAAAATGTTATTAATTTACACAAAAAAATGTGCATTTATAGACCTTTTTTTTTAATAAATCAGAACATTTGGTGACTCTGGATCCCCACTGTTGCAAGGCAACAATTGCCTGAAGATTACCCCTTGCATTCAATGCTTTTGATGGGGCGTGTGCCTTCTGGTTCGCTCACCACTATCTCCTTTCTCCTCAGTTTATCTCCATCCAACTCCACCCACTGGCATCATCTACCTAGACTTTCTAGACATTTGAATCTGTTACCTCTGCTATAAAAGATACCCTTATTTTATATCTTGACAGGAAGAGTCAACATTTTGCTCTCAAAACTTGCAATTGTCATGAGGAGAACAAAAAAATTAAATACATGTTTCTTTTTGAGAAAAAGACTATTTAACACGTTGTACCTCTTCAAATTTTGTGCTTCCCTCCGCTATTTCTCACCCCATGTTTATTGTTCAATCAGGATTCACAAAGCCATCTAAATAAATTTCCCTGAAGCTTGGCCCCAGTGAGTACAGAAGAGCTTTCCTACTCTGCAAGATTGATTTTCCATCTCTTCTTCTAGTTCCCTCCCTCTCAGCTCTTATCTACACTTCTCTTTCCACTCCCAATAATAGCCTTGTTTCTATCAGTCCTGGCCATCTAATCAATGCATCAGCTGTTTGTCAACAGGGCCCAGAGAGTTTTGACTCCCTGTTTTCAAGATTAGAGTTCAGTAAAGAAGTGCAAAAACAAGGACAAAGGACTGAGGGGAGAATGGAACTGATTGGAGAGCAGGAGAGCACAGTGTGAGCCAATAATCCATCCCCTCTGTGCACCTGTCCCCTAACCCTGAAAAACAACCCCAGCTTTGCAGCCTGAAGCATGGAGCTTCAGAGGATGGGGAGTGTCTGGCCTGACCAATCTCATCACACTTAATTACTTGCAATTTCAATTCAAGTCATAACTCTGATTCATCAACAAGATTATGCTTTGACATGATTTGCAGCATGGGAAGGTCTCCATGGAATTCTCAATTTCTCTATTTATTATTTGGGTTTCCCAAGGGCATATTTTCTTAAATAGTTGCCTCACTATGTGTACTTCCTATCATCAGTTGGAATCTTCATTCAACTTTCTAATTGACCATTCTTCTGCACTTATTACCTTAATAGTCCTTTTTCAACTCCCCCAAGCAACACTTCTAAGTGGAAGATCAAGAAAACTGTGTTCCCATTATTGCAATATAGTATGTCCTGAAATGGATCCCACATAACACTAGTTCAACAGGAAGCATCTTAAAAGTTCCATGCTCCTGGGGCACCTGGGTGGCTCACTGGGTTAAGCGTCTGCCTTGGGCTTAGGTCATGATCTCAGGGTCCTGGGGTCAAGCCCTGCGTTGGGCAACCTGCTCAGCAGGGTGCCTGCCTCTCGTTCTCCCTCTGCCCCTCCCCCTACACCCCTCCCCTGGTTGTGTGTGCTTGCGCTCTCTCTCTTTCTCTCTCCCTCACTCCCTCTCAAATAAATAAATCTTTAAAAAATAAAAGTTCCATGCTCCTATAAATGTTGTTAAAGCTACTAAATATATAGTTCTTTAGCATATTTATGATACAAGTTAACAAATCAAAAGCTCTGAAAATGCCTCAGTTAACAAAACAAAAACCATTTAAATGTAACTGTATTTTCTATAGTTATTCTATAGAACGAATTCCACCCCTCCTTTATCATGAAACACTTAGTCATGCCTGCTGAAATTAGTGTTCCATGATGAATATTTTAGGAAATGTTTTCCTAGCACTAAGATGTGTTTTATTAGATGTAAATCTTATTTGCTTTTTGTTACCTTTTTCAATTTTACTACACACATGCTAGAATGAATTACTGTTTGCAATTCTCTATCACTTCCTATAATCTTTCTCATGTAACTTTTCAGTTCTCATAAAAAATGATTTGAGTCTTTGACCATGTAATTTGCTTTGGCCAATGGCATAAAACAGACACAACATGAACAATAGCTTACAATGGACTTGCATAGTTGAGCTTGTCCTCTTGAACTTCAGCAATGATCATGAGAACATCTTCCAGCTAACCCAGTGGTCCCAGAAGGAGGAAGAGAGGCACCTGGAGCACAGCAGCCCCAGCCCCAGCCAACCCATAGACCTGCAGCCTGAAGCAGGATTTCCCCAGCTGACCAACAAAGCATGCCTATTTTGCAAGCCTCTGAGATTTTGAGGTGGTTTGTTATGCAGCTATAGTTGATTAATATCATATGCTAGGTTCTATTCTAGAAAATGTCTAGCTACACATGAGGAGGAAAAAGGAATCTCTATCTTTAGTGACCTCATAGTAAGAGAGAAGAGAAATAGCTAATTATAATTCAAGACAAAGTAAGAATGTCAAAATAAGCATCAATAATATACTGCAGGGACATAGAAGTAAAACTGATGTGATCCATGCATTTTTTTTTTTTTAGCAAAAAGGTAGAATTTTGGCTGTTTCTTAAAGCATTAAAAGAAGCTTTAATTCTTTAAATTAAAGAATCAAGGAGGAAGACATTCCAGGTCCTCTTTGCGGAACAACATGCACAAGGAGAAGTATAAATGTTTTCCCTCTCAGGGAACGCTGTTCTTTTGTGTATATGTATTGGTAAGCCCTATTTGTAATGGAGAAAACAAGATGACTACCCAAGATCACATAGCTAGTACGTGGCAGAAGTAGGTTCTAGAACCTAGGATTCCTGACTAGTTCGAGACCCCTGTCCTATAGTTATTCACATAGCCAGGTATAGAATGCAAAAACAAAAATAGAAAATTAACTTGCTGCTGTGCTTAGGAGTAACCACAGGGGTCCAGGAGTAGGCACATGAAGTATGTATATCGTGCTGGCAATCATCATAATCATAACAACCACAGCAAGAAGAACAAAAACTGCAATACCCCTAAGAGTTGATATCTATTGCTCATCTATCATGTGCTAGATACTATTATATGTTTACCTCTTCTTTATGATAATTCTATGAGAAAGGTACAATTATTTGCCCCATTAAACAACTTGAAATAACCAAGAAACAGAGAAGTTATTCCACTCTCCCACGGTCACATGGTAAGTGGGGGAAGTAGGACACAAAACCATCTCTGTCTGTCCCAAGAGCCTGACGTCTAACCAACTGTGAAAAAATTTGGTAAAAATTTAGTAAAAAAAATAGTTCTCCAGAGAGGAGAATCTAATTTTTTAAAAACTATGGATGCCCAGGTCCTGTGCGTATTAATGAAGTTCTAAGCACCAAGCTGTCTTAAAAATCCTCCGTGTGATTCTTCTGTGCAGTCAGTGTTAAGAGCCACAGTTATAGCAAGGTTGAAATCAGAAGCAGGTGGGTAAGCTGGATTTAGAGTATTCACAAAGAACAAGAAAATAAAACAACAGGCCAATCAGACAGAAGCCAAATAGGGTAAAACTGACCTAAGAGTAAATTCATAAGTTTTTAGATCAGTTGGGAAAAGCTTAGAACTAATTTACTGATAAAGGCAATGTGCTAAGTGGAGAAAGATTTCTACAATAGCCCACTAGCACCAAAGGGCATAACTGACCCATATAATGAGTAATCTAAAGTACCAATAACACAGGGTTACCTTTAGGCTCTTCCAAGTAAGAGGGGAAAAGACAGATTCCACAATCTTTCCTGGTTTAATTTTAACTAAAATTTTGAAATGATGCAGGTTTGATTTTGGCATCCCCTCACTTCACTTTTTGAATTGCCTTGTATGCCTTCACCTGGTAAAGTACCTGAGTAGGTACCTGAGGTACCTGAGACCTACACATTTCCCTTCACCCCCCACTGCAGTGGACATACTCAGGTCCTTGAGGCAACTTAATCTATGATATGTCTACCCCTCGATGGCAGAGATCCCTTGAGCAATACTTGCTCTCTTGTAAAACTCACTGAGGCTGGGCATAGACTCAGAGTCCTTCTGAGCTATAGGCAGGCCCTGAGAAGCAACCAGCACTGATTCTTAGGAGGACAAACCAGTTTGCCACCCCGGCCAAATAAGGTGGTAATGAGTCAGCAAAACAACTCCAGCACCTGCTGAGGTTGAGTCGGGACAACAAAGTGCAGCTGCTGGATGCAAATGCTTGTCCTGCCTCCTCCATGTGTTTAACTGTTCCTTAGACTTTTCTGTCAATTACAAGGGATCTTCGTTTCAGTTTCATTTGCCAAATCAGACCTCACATTTGCATGCTTACTTCTCCATTAAGTTTTTGTGACAATCTCACTGATTATAGGTCCAGTTAACACATGATAGAAGTTAAAATCCCTCACATGCATGGCCTTCTTTGTAGAAGTCCACATCCAAGTGTAGTGCCCCTTTGGTCCTCTTGAAAACCCTGGCTGATGCAAGGTAGCTGGTATTTCCATCATTTTTCAGATGATAAAATTGGTGCTCAAATGGAAAGTATGTTAGGATTTTAAGATATTTCTTGGAAGGAAAATTGTCTCAGCTTGCAATATAGTTTATATCAGGATTGGAATCATGTATTCAGCCAACAAACATTTTCTGAACACCTACCATGGGCTAGGCATCAAACTAGTACCTAGAAATAGATAAATGAATCATGGTTGGTATCCTGAAAAGTCTATAGTCTGGGACAGAGATCAACAAACTATAGACTGTGGGCCAAATTTGGCCCCATTCCTGATTTGCTAAATCAAGTTTTATTGAAACACACACGGGGCCACTTGTTTACAGTAGCAGAATGGAATGGTTGTTAACAGAAACTGTGCACCCCACAAAGCTGAAAATATTTACCATCTGAGTCTTTACAGAACAAGTTTGCTGACCCCCAATCTAGTAAAAGTAGGCTTATGTGAAATCAAGTGGTTCTGGTGTTACTATAAAATTCTCTGTGGGGTATATTGTGAAGCAGGGGTGGCTTCTCAGAAGATGATATCTTGAAAGATAGCCAAGCAAAGAGGCAGAATACAGGAATCCAAGCAGAGGTAATAGTGTGAGTAAATAATGGAAACAAGAAATAGCAAGGCTGATGAGGAAACTGTCCATAGCTCAGTACAGTGGGCATTTATGGTAGGGGTGGCAGGTGGAGGAGGAAAAGTCAGCAAGGAGTGGTGGTCAAGGACCACCTCAGCAGGGCTTCCTATGCAAACCTAAAGTCACTGACTGTAGGCCCAGGAATCGTTGATATTTTTATATGACAGATATAGGCTATATTAAAAATGAACTACTACAATTCTCTTCCAGGCTGAGTAACCCACCAAGGACATCTAGGGTTCAGTCACCATGATGCCATTATAGCATAAGATGAGGTATAGTTTCAAGTGCATAAATTGAATCTCTATCAGATAGATTTCCAGCTATTTCCTCCCTTTATGATAGTCCATGGCAACTAGGGCAGTAGTAGCTAAGAAGAGCTAAAGGACACCAATGGAGCAGAGGATAGGAGACCTGGCTTAATCTAGGGGAGTTGAGAAGGTTTTCCCAAAGATGTGACATTGAAGGCAAGATCCAAGAGCTGAGTAGATATTAGCCAGGGAAAGAGTCAAAATTCACTTGAGAACTTTGTTTTAACATTTTAAAATCTGCAAAACTGAGTCGTTCTAAAATGGTATTCCTCCCCCTGAGATGAGGAGGTCATCGTGTTAAATATCATTGAGTCTGTCAGTAACATGGAGATAATAATGGTACCCTGATCAAAGGATGCTCTAAGGACAAAGAAAGTACTGCATGGATGGTGTTTAACATAAGGTCCAGCACCAGCACACAGTAAGCGTGCCAGAAAGGCTGGCTGTCAATCTTAGTAACTGTTTTTGTTTTATTCTTCTTCTTTTTGTTCTCTAGCATTGGTGAGCTGTATTGTCTATTTTATACACTTCAAAGAGTCTAGGCATAAAAGAATTTTGGCCTGCAGATTGTTGTAGAATATCAATTAATACAGTACTTTTGGTGAATCAGTAAATCTCAGTCAAAAGCAAAGGAGCTTTACCTCTCACTAACTTTGGGAATCCCTGCTTTCAAATTTCTAACAGATGGTCTTCCAATACCCACTTGGATGAGGCCAATGACCACTTGCTCCCCAACTGGGAAGCTCTGATAGCAGGAAAATTCTTCTCCATATGGAGCCCAAATTAACGTTCCTAAAACAGCCACCCGTTGGCCTTACTTCTGTTCTCTGGACAATATTGAACATGGCCTATGCCCCTTCCACATGATACCCCTTCAAATCTCCTGATAGTAGCTTTCCCACACAGAGTCCAGACTATAGGATGGGGCCCCTCCATTACACTGCATTGTTTTCTCTCCATGACCTTCAGTAATTTTAAAAGACAGAGGTCCTTTACCACAAACCTCACATCTAATTCTTCTCTGTATCCACCCAGCATAGTGTCTTTCCAAAGCAGGCACTAAGCAAATGTTTATGATAAATAAATGAAAAAAAATCTATTTCAAAGCATATTACTCCTTAAAAAGCAAAATAAAACTGAATAGTCTTCCAGTTAATTTTATGCCAAATTCTAGTGTACATCAGAAAACATCAAGGGCCACTTAGCAAAGAGGTAGATTTCTGGGCTGCATCTTCAGAGGCTCTGATTCCATCAATCTGGAATTTTTCTGGGCGTTTGCATTTTTATCAAGCATTTGGATATATCTGAATCAGGTGGTCTGTTAATCATACTTGGAGAAATATCACTTTAAACACTAAAGACAGGGACACTTGGGTGGCTCAGTCAATTAAGCATCTGCCTTTAGCTCAGGTCATGATCCCAGGGTTCTGGGATCAAGTCCCGCATTGGGCTCCTTGCTCAGCAGGGAGCTTGCTTCTCCCTCTGCCTGCAGCTCCCCCTGCTTACACACGAATAAATGAATAAAATCTTAAAAAAAATAAACACTCCAGACATCAAACCAAACAACTTTTATTAAACTTTATATTTGGAAGTAGCAAACACATTTCAGTTATTTCTACTTAGAACAACTTTTCATTTGCTTGCTTATTATTTTTTTCTCCTTGAAGCATTTTTTTTTCTGGGTTACCCAGCCATAACTCCCCTCCCATGCTGAGAGGTAAGTATGCTCCATCTATCACATTCTTTTCAGACCTCCTAAGGAGGTAATTAGGCATTGCAATTGATTGCAATTTATTAATCAGAGCAGGATGTTATAGAGTTTGGGCGTAGGGAAGCACAGTGCTGAAGTCTAGTATAAATGTGGGGCAAGTACAGAGAGTGACGGGAATAAGGCAAAAATAACCGCCAAATCACGGGATGTTTTAAACTGATACTTGTTTTGTACTGTGGTGTCCTGATCTATAAAAAGGAGATATGAAAACTTGGCTGGTCTACCACCAGAGCCAGGTGTAAGATTTATTCTATAAGTATTTATTGAGTGTCTATGAAGTAGCAGGTACTGTCCTTGGTACTAAGGGTACAACAGAGAACAAGACTAAATCCTTGCGTCAGAGAGAGATTTAAAAAAAATTAAATCCATACATTTATATTATACTGTATACTACCTAGGGATTAAGTAGAACTGAGTAATGGGATAGAGAGTGAGGGAGCGGAGGGTGCAGGTAAGGTCCCCTATTACATAGGAAGGTTGCAGAAGGACTCTCCAAGGAGGTAATATTTAGACATAAATCTAGGTGATGTGAAAGAGCACGCCTCAGGAAGATCTAATGGGAGAAAACTTCAGGGAGAAGGAATTACAATGCAAAAGGCCTAGGTGGGCACAATAGGATGAGTGGACTCCACATGTTGGAGAATAGCAGGAAGAGATGCATGACTGCAGTGGAGTGGCCAAGTAAAGAAAGTGGTAGGAGAAAATATGGTAACACAGATGGAAGCATGTTGAAAAGTGTCTATAATGGGGCACTATTCTTATGGGATGTTAGGCCACCAAGAACCTAAGGAATCACTCAGTCCAGTCTATTCATTCCACAGGTGGGGAAATACAAGCCCAAAGAGCTTAATAGACATCTCCAAAGTAGGAGACCAGTGCCCAGGTCCTATGATGTGTAATAGCGCATTCATTGTCATCTTTCCTTTTTTCTGCTCGCTCTTCCTCCATTTTTCTTTTTCTTCCTTGAATTTCCTTTCTTCCTTTTCTTTTCTGCTATCTCATCCCCTGAGTTCCCTTATTTCTTTTCCCTTTTCCCTCCTTTTCTCTATGCTCTCCTTCTCCATCCTGCTACCTCTCTCTTCCTCCCCATGACATCAGTCTTTTCTAACTTCATGGCTTGTGGTCAGTGTTAGATCAAGACCACAAGATTTATCCCTATGTAAAACAGTTCTGACCAGCAGGCATATGCTATTCAGTATCAGATAATTTCAAATTCTACTATAAATGGACCTCAAAATATCATTCCCTTAATCCTCCCCCTACTCTCTTTAAAAGCTACCGGTTATTTTGGCTAAAAATTATCCCTTGTCTTGGTGTCTGACATATAAGCCACCTCTATGATTACAGACGTGTGTACTATACTCCTATGCTGGTTGTTTGGTGCAGAAAGTGCAAAGAAAGGCCCAAGTGTAGCAAAATCCAAACCAAGCATCTAATACAATGGGGAAGGCATTAAGTACAAGTCACTGTCATTAGGTTTGGGAGAGGATACAGATGTTAACCAAACCAGAGGAAATTACTACTTCTTTTAAAGAGATCTAGCCCATTTCTGAAAGTGGGTGTCTTATTTCAGCCCAGAATCTTATGAGAGATGCTAGGAAATGGTGATGCTCTGTGTGTTGTTATCAGTGACCCAAGCAGATATCTGATTTCTAAACTGAAATCAAATCAGACCGGAGAGCACTGACTGGGATATTGGTCTGGAAGCTCAAGTTCACCCTGAAATGGGCTGGCCTTTTCTTCAAGAAAAAGGATATTGGTACCCCCCCTCCCCCCTTTTTTCCCTCCCGCTTTAATCCCTGAAAGAACTCTGTGGACTTGAGACTTTTAGAAACTGTGACATGCGGTCAAGAAGCTAAGAATACAAGGGAAGGCTACCTCACCCTCGGCAGGCAGGCCCTCGCGGGTGGTGCTCACGACTGCGCGCCATGGCCAACAGCAGAGGGCCGCTCACTGCAGGTCAGGGGACATGGTGGCATGTGGGGCTGCCGAGAGGTCTTACTTAGTGTGAATCTTGACTAGAATTCTAATTAAATGTATTTAATTTGAAAAAAAAAAAAAACTACACTCTACTGAGTGTAGAAGCAATGCACTGTGAGTTTGTCACACCCTCTCCCCAGCACATATCCCCAAGTGAATCCTAATACAAATCCCTGACCATTATATTTCAATTTTATATTTCTAGCCACATAGCTAGAGAATGCAGAGCTGGCATCTGTAGAAATTGATTTTTCTTTTCCTGTAGAAAGAGCCTTTTGCTGTCACAACAAAGCATATTCTTTTCCTTGGAAAGAAAGTAAAAGGAATTACTGGGAGTACTTTTATCCTGCCAAACAGCCAGCATCAGTCCTCCACACAGCTTTTCAACTCCTCCAACTCTATCTGTCGCCACTAAAAAAATAATGGCTACGTACACATAACAGAGTCTCTAAAAGGTAACAATTCAAAATTTGCTTCCAGAGCTAATCTCCCTGGGACTCAGTTTGTTAATCTGTAAAATGAGAGTATCAAATAAGTAAGGTTTAGATCTGTGGTTACCACCATCCCTATTCCTTCTAGGTTCTTACTTCCTCACATCAGGAATGATGCTCTAGAGGATACAGAGTAAGTCTGACTTCTCCCCCTTTTCTCTCCTTACCAGTGACCAAAGAAAGAAAGGCTCTATGGCTTTTAATCCTGATATTATTATTTTTTTAAAGATTTTATCTATTTATTTGACAGAGAGAGACACAGTGAGAGAGGGAACACAAGCAGGGGGAGTGGGAGAGGGAGAGGCAGGCTTCCCGCGGAGCAGGGAGCCCGATGTGGGGCTCGATCCCAGGACCTGGAATCATGACCTGAGCCGAAGGCAGACGCTTAATGACTGAGCCACCCAGGTGCCCCAATCCTGATATTAAAATTATATATTTTCATGAAATTTCAGAGGGAATAAGAAGGAGATTAAAATTTAGCTATGAGTTGTTGTGGGATGCTGGATGGTACCTCATGATGGTTTGGGCATTCAGCTTTGAGGCTTGATTAGATTTATATGTAGAGTATAAATGTGTAGGAGAATGTGCTTTATAAAATGTATATGCTTACAGAGGGAACCACAAAATGTCAGAGAATAGGTTTGGCAAATATCCTAAAAAGCAATGATAAAACTGGACAGAATTGGGGGCAGCTGGGTGGCTCAGTCAGTTGAGCATCTGCCTTTGGCTCAGGTCATCTCAGGGCCCTAGGATCAAACCCCGCTCCCTAATCAGCAGGGAGTCTGCTTCTCCCTCTCCCTCTGCCCCTCCCCCAGGCTTATGCTCTCTCAAATAAAAGAAAGTGAAATCTTAAAAAAAAAAAAAACTGGATAGAATTGTTAAAAGCAATAACTGTAGGACTCTGAAAATTGATCAAAGGCATACAATAAATTGAAAAGTATTTACTCAAGGAAAACTACTAACCATCTCTAAGGACAGTGAAAGTTTGTGACTTTATAGGCTGCTCCCATTCTTCCTTCCAGCTCATGACATGGTGACTCTACCATACCTGCGCAGTGTGTAAGAACAGATAGCTCTACTACCGTGGAGGGCTGGCTTGATTTGGAACAGAGTGGAGAGGAGCCACATGCCCAGGGGCTTTATTAAAAATAATAGTGGGGTGCCTGGGTGGCTCAGTCGTTAAGCGTCTGCCTTCAGCTCAGGTCATGGTCCCAGGGTCCTGGGATCGAACCCCGCATCGGGCTCCCTGCTCCATGGGGAGCCTGCTTCTCTCTTTCCTACTCCCTCTGCTTGTGTTCCCTCTCTCGCTGTGTCTCTCTCTGTCAAATAAATAAATAAAATCTTTAAAAAAAATAATAGTGATCTTTGTGCCAATCTAGGGGGGGCCAACATCACATCTGCCAGAGGCTGTGATAATGACTGGGCCAAACAACACATTAGCTAGAAATATAGCAAGGAAATTCAAGGAACAAAGTAGGCATGACACGTTTTGAGAATAACCCAAATGTTTCTGGTGGTCTCGAAGGCTATCTGCCTGCTCAGGAGAGACAAAAAGAAGCCCTAGCGGAGCGCCTGGGTGGTTCAGTGGGTTAAGCATCTGACTTTGGCTCAGGTCATGATCCCAGGGTCCTGTGACGGAGCCCTGCCTCAGGCTCCCTGCTCAGCAGGGAGTCACTTGTCCCTCTCCCTCTGCCTCTCCCCCCACTTATGCACGCCCTCTCTCTCTCTCTCTCTCTTTCTCTCTCTCAAATAAATAAATAAAATCTTATTAAAAAAGAGAGAGAGAGCGAGAGAAGGCTCTGGCTATCTACTCATCCCTAGATGAATGTGAAGCCTTGCACAGCAGAAAATAAAACCTGGGGCATATTAGATAATTGCTTGAGCTTTGAAGAATTTTGCAATCTACACACAGAACAATCAGCAAAAAGGGAAAGTCTTAAAGTGTTTAAGTACAACTTCTGACCAATCTTTGGCTGACCACTAAGCTCTGCTGACAGGAACAAACCCAAGAAAGCCAGGCTTAAAGGTTAAAAAAAATTTTTTTTTTTCAGAAAAATAACCTGAGTAAAGACATCACTGATCACACAATGCAGGATAGAAAGATTTGACAGAATGAGTCTAGTCAAGTCACTAAACAAACAAAGCAACAACAACATCCCTTGAAATGGGGAAATCAGAATCCAGAGTACTACAATATATCTAAAATGCCCATTTTCAACCAAAAAAAAAGAAAAATGCACCATAACAGGAAAGTTTGTCCAATCCACACACAAAGAAAGCATAAATAGAAAAGCAGAAGTAGAAATTATCACTGAGGGGATCCAGATGGTTACTTTAACAAAAACCCCACAAAGCAGCTACAAAGGGAGAATATGAAGAATAATAAATCTAATGAATACACACACATACTACTAGAACTAACGAATGATTTCAGCACTATCACGGAATAGAAAATCAACATAAAAAATCAATTATGTTTCTATATGCAAACACTGAACAATCCAGAAATAAATTTTTTAATTCCATTTATGATAGCATTGTAAGAATAAAAATATATATGAATGAGTGTAACAAAAGAAGAGCAAAACTTACAAAACATTATAGAAATAGATTAAGAAGACCTAAATAAATGGAGAGAGAGTCTATGTTCATGGATTGGAATATTCAGTACTATTAAGTTAGAATTATCCCCAAAACTGATATATAGATAAGGTATTGAGCCTTATCAATACCTCAGCAGGCTTTCTCTTTTTTTTGCAGAAATTGACAAGCTAACCTAAAATTTATGTGGAAGTGCAAATGATTCAGAATAGCTAAAAAGTTTGAAGAAAAAGAACAAAACCAGAGGACCCGTATTTCCCAATTTCAAAACATACAAGAAAGCTATAATAATCAAGGTAGTATGATATTGGCATAAAAGTAGATGTATAGATCAATAGAACAAAATTGAGAATCTAGAAATACACTCTTACATTTAGATCTATTTCAGCAAAGGGGCTAAAGCAATTCTGTGACAGAAAGGATAAGCTTTTCAACAATTCATACTGGAACAATTAGATATTCACATGGGAAAAAAATGTATTTAGACCTTAACCTCACACCATATGAAAAATTAACTCAAATGGACCATAGAGCTAAAGGCAATCACAAAAATTATAAAACTTCTAGAGGAAAGCATAAGAGAAAAATCTTTGTGACTGCGGGTTAACCAAACATGTCTTAGTTATTACCCCCCCGCAAAAAAAAAAGCATATTGATAAAAAAATGATAAATTGTTCTTCATTAAATTAAAAACTTTTGTATTTCAAAAAATACCATTAATGAAGAACTAAGTTACAAATTGAAAGAAAATATTTGCAAATCATCTATACAATAAGGGACTTATATTCAAAATATAAGAAACAACTAAATATTAAGACAAGCCGGTTTTTTGAAAAGCCAACTTGAAAAGCAGTTTCTCAAAATGCTAAACATAGATTTACCATATGAGAGCAAATCTTCTCTCAGTATCTACCCAAGAGAAATGAAAACATAGATCCATGCAAAGTCCTGTATGCGAATGTAGTCAAAAAAATCTGAATGACCATCACCTAATGAATGCATAAAGCGTGGTGTATCCTACAATGGAATACTATTCAGAAATAAAAAGGAATGAACTATTGATATATGTAACAATATAGATGAACTTCAAATGCATAAATGAGGGTTGGAGAGGACATGGTCTATCTAAAGCAGCCAATTATGGCCATATGGGAATATTGTCCTGCGGGCTTACTGTTGCTGGATCTTCAGATTTTACAAAATGGGTGAGAAAGGAACATTTGTATATGAATTCTCTTCAGTGGTCATCTGCAGATTCCCTCTGGCTATTTTGCTATCTATTGGTTTATTCCAGAGGTGAGGAAGTTTGGCCTTCTAGAATTCTGCCTGCCTCCTACATGGTATCCTCAATTTTGTCTCTTGTTCTATAAAGTCTAAAATATTTACTATCTGACCTTTTACAAACAAAGTTTGCCTACTCCTGCTTTAGTTGATTTTCTTAAATACATGATGTCAGCTGCATATGCCCATCCTGATTCTTGTAGACTGAAAGCGTGTGCCTGGGAGGAGGTGTATCCCCAAACAAAAATTCGGGCTGTTTCTGTTTGCTCAAACAAAAATAGAACTTTAGCTCTATACTTGCCCATCTTATGTCTAGCTATCCTCAGTTTTCTCCTATATAAGCTCTTTGCCACACTTCACATTAACATTTGAGATAGAAAAGGAGAGCAGGACCCAAATATTCCTGAACATCTCAGCTTCCTGTTTTCCAACATTCTGAAAATCCATTTCTCTCCAGTCCTTCGTTTTTCTCAACAGAACATATTGACTGTAACTTTCTCCCCTCCCCCCAAATTTGAAATGCATTCTGTTTCAAACATAACATTTCTCTGGGAGTTGAGATAGATTTCTCTAGATTATGACTCTGCTGCATTGTTTGTCTGTCCAGCTCTGTATTGGGATCACTCTGCTTCAGCTACAGTCACTTGATGTGATACTTGCTATAATAGGGTTAGTTTCCCCTGCATACATTCCTTTTTCATTAATCTTTTGTCTATGGTTTATCTATTTTGTTTTCTACCACTTAAACTACTGTATTTATCTCCACACTCTAGATCCGAAAACTGAAGAACAAAGAGAGGCAGTGTCCTGCCCTAGGTGTGTGTCAGCGAGGATTGGACCCCAGGTGTATCAGCCTCCTCCTGGTATTTTTGTATTTATTTTGTAATTTTGTATGTGTATAGGTTTTCTATTCCATTTGTTTTTTGCTCTTTTCCAGTATTTCATAAAACCCTGCTTGAAACATTCAAACCTCTGTTGTGGTAAGTGTATCCCAGGGCGTTTGCCTGAAACAGAATCTAGTACCTTTAAAGGATTTACAGCTGGATTACCACATCTCTGGGGGCCTTGTGTGATGGTGGCAGTGTGGAAAGCAAATGTTACAGAATCTCAAAGTGAGGATAAAATTTAGGGGACAGGATCATGGACCGTTTTAGAAAACTTTTCATTAGAAAACAATTTCAAATTTAGAAGTTACAGGAATAATGAAGAGCAGGTTATTTACTGAAATTCACCTCACTTTAACATATATACATGACTACTCTTTTTCCTGAATATTGGAAAGTAAATTACATTCATTATTGCCCTTTATGCCTAAACACTTCAGTGTGTATTTCCTAAGAAGGATATTTTCTTCTACACCCACACTATAATTCTCAGCTTCAGCGAATTGAACAGTAATGTAGAAATTTAATCTACTGTCTTCATTTCTTGTCAGTTTACCCAATAATGTACAATGGGACAAAGGCATTGAATAGTTTAGTGTGATTACTGCTGGCAAAGATTTTAAAGAGGTGTGGGGCACAAAAGAAATGGGCAGAAGTTTTGTGGAAAGTCCCCATGAGTAGTGTGGTAAAAGAAGTCCCAGGAACCCGTGATATACCGCTGTGGGTCTTCTTGCTTAGATGAGTGGGCAAGGCAGGGGCAATGTGGTTCATCCTGACCCCAACCCCAATACCTGCACTCTGTTCTACCTGCTGAATCGTGAGCCTAGGAAGAATGGTTCTAATTTCTAAGTTTTTGCATATTTTTTATCTTCAAAGTCCCCTTGCAGCTCAACTTAAATCACTGAGAGGCTTGTCTTCGGAGTTTGAGAATCTCTCTTGCTCCTCTGTCTTGTATTCTAGATCTTCCTACCCATCTTGCCAATTAAACTGTGAGCTCCATGAGGGCAAGGATCTCATCTCTCTTATTTTCTGTTGTGTTACCTGCCCTGAGAACAGAGGGAACAGAGCCTAGCGTGGAGTAAATGCTCAAAGCTCCAACATTTGCCTGAGCTGGTCTGTTTCTTTCCATCCTCCCATCTGTGGGTCAGATGAGGACGTCTGGGTCTGCAATCCCTCTGGCAGGCATGCCTATTTCAGTGAAAACGAAACAACTAGAGAAGAGTGCTCTGGCTGGGTTTTTGATGTGACACAGATAGCAAGCTTTCATGTTTCAGTTTCCTTTTTATATAAACACTGCTGCTCCTTGGAGGGCTAGGACCTTGCGTGCTGAATCAACATATGAATCTCTGGGGATTTAAATGTCATGACTGCTTTGCAGAGATGTCATGGGTAGGAACAGGATCCCCAATTTTGAAAAGTTAGAACGTGTAGCTTCTGTAGCTCTCTGAGGCTGAAAATCCCTTGGCTCCTTGCATCTCCTCCACAAGCTGTAACCTCATTATGCAGTGATGACTGTCACTCATGGAGGATAGGGGATGAGAGCTCTCACTCATTATACACATAGTCACTCAGAAGGAGTCTTATCTGTGGCTTTCACTTTTCATTTGGCTGCTTCGGCTCCGGTCAAAAAGATTAAAATTAAGGACCGAGGAGAGAGGAATCAAAATATTAACAGATTTTTGTTGATTGGTTTTAGTATGTCTCCTGACCTCTTCTGACACCAGTTTAAGGTCATAGAAAAAAAAAATTCAGACTATGGGACTTGGTTTGTCATTATTCTCTGCGACATTCAGCAAGTTAATGTCTTCCAGTCACTATTTCTTCTGTCATAAGATGGAAAGGGCAACCAATCCGACGGGTTGTTTTAAATGAAAGGGAAACTCAGTTATCAGTCATCCTCTTGTCTTCTGGCCCTGGGGGTCCTTTGTCTCAGTGGGTTGTCTTCATAGTCACCCAACATCCATTTGGATGCTGACCTCAGCACCTCGAGTCCTGTAAAGAACCCACCCACACAAGTGTCTTCATGAGCCATGGTGGTTTTGCCACAGCTTTTATAAGAATGAGGAGGAAGTTTATATTATGTGCACAATTTTTTTTTTTAACTCTAATTCATCCTTTCGGTTCCCCTAAAGACATTCAGTTGAGCTGCTATAGGTATGATCCGGGCAGGGTTACTTTCTGATTATTCCTCCACACAGGGACCGGTCAGCCTGGCCCCTCTCACTCCCTTCCTAGGGAACTTGAATCCCTTACCTTGCTATTATTAAGAAGAATAGTTTCTACCCTCTAAAGCCTTGGAGGCTACCCCCTGAGGCCCTGAAATCCTAAGGGACTTATGAAAGCAAATTCCAAAAAATAAGCAGCTATCTTTAGTGGGAAAGTGGTGTCCTTGTAGAGAAAATGTAAAATCTCCGTGGAGTCAGATTGCTTGGATTAAACTCTGGTTCTGCAATTTACTAGCTTGTGACCTTGGGCAAGCTGTTTCCCCTAGTTAAACTTCAATTTCCCTATCTCTAAAATAAGAATAATAGAATATACAATGTAAACAGAATTTATATTATAATGTTACGATTAAATGAGATGATCCCCAAAAAGTGCTTAGCACCAGACCTGGCTTATAAACCCATACATATGCTCAGATGGTTAAGCATCTGCCTTCGGCTCAGGTCATGATCTCAGGGTCCTGGGATCGAGTCCCGCATCGGGCTCCCTGCTCCTTGGGAGCCTGCTTCTCCCTCTGCTTCTCTCTCTCTCTCTCCCTCTCTCTCTCTCCCTCTGTCTCTCATGAATAAATAAATAAAATCTTTAAAAATAAAAGAAATAGATAAATAAAACACCTAGTACATTGGGGTGCCTGGGTGGCTTAGTCTGTTAAGCAATCAAATCTTTATCTCAGCTCAGTTCTTGATCTTGGGGTTGTGATAAAATAAAATAACATGGAAATAAAATAAAATAAAATAAAATGCCTAGTACACTGTAGGTTTTCAATAAGGAGCAGCTGTTGCTATTTTGTAGGCTTTTATATGAGCCAGATGATAACATGTTGTCATGATAGAGATTTCAGGCATTTTTAAGGAAATACGGTTGGGTGGGGAGCACTTCTGTATTCATTTAATGGGAACTGTCTATGGAAAGGAACAGTCCTGGATAGATTTTAGAGATGTAACTTTTCCTATGTGTCCAGCACCCTTTTAACTTTTGAGTGATATATCATCTGCCCCATTTCATCCCCACACCAAGATATCCTCACTATTTTTTCCTTATTAGGTAGAGTCTAGGTTCATACAGTGGTCTTTCTGCTTAACCACAGGTCTAGCCAGTGAGATTCAGTCTCACAGGTATTTACCAAACTTTAATCTCATAAGGCTTTTGTTGAGTGATGTCACCTCCTTTATGGTGGACAAGATGTGCCACCCAGATTCCCATTCATGGAAGGACATGTTACCTCAGTTGTCAGTAGGCAGCCTCAGGAGTCAGCTTCTCCAGGCCTTGCTCCAATGGTAGAAAGCCACCCAGGGACATGCCCTTATGGGGGAGCCTCACATACAGTGACTGATCGAGGCAGGGGCTGGAGGTTCTAAAGATCCTGTCACTTTGGTGCTTGGCAGAAGAATTCTGTGGGGTGAGCTGAGGCTTTGTTGAGTCTGCCTCCCAGTTGGACTTCTCCATCTTCCCAGTCCTCTCCAAACTTCATCCCACATGCACTGTTGCCTGACAAAAATCCTGCAAGCCAAACTTCATTTCAAATGTCTACTTCTGAAGAACCCAATATGTGGCATTCTGTTATGGGACTTACATCCTTGATGTCTTAAGGAATGCCTATGGCCATGCTAAACACAATGGGGTTTATAAAGGAAGTAACATATGTTCTTGTCCTCAAGGAACTCTGTAAAGAGACAGAATACACACGTACCCTAAAATAGCTAAATAATAATGTAATATTATTTTGTAATAATATGTGAGTTTACATGATTATGTAACAAAATGAGAGAGAGAGAGAGAGAGAGAGAGAATGTATTCAGAAAATTAACAATAGGCCAGATTAGTTCAGGGAGTTTTCAAAGAGGAGTTAGGCTTGTGTGGGCTCTGAAAGTTGAGGGGAATTGGGATAAGCACTCTAGTATGTCATTTAAAAATGTTTTCCCTTTTAGGAGGAAGTAGACAAACTGCCTTTCTCAATTCGTGACAAACAGATTAAATTCAACTACTAATGCTATCCTTGCAGTTCTCCCAGAAATTGCAAACCCAGAACCTAGAAATCACTGGAACTGTAGTAGGACTGAGGAGCCATGCTTGTTTTAATACAGCTGACCTGGCAGTTTAAAGGGTCATCACGATATATTGGGTATGGAACATGTTGGACAGCCTCAAGGAGATTCTGGAAGGTTGTAGATAAGAAGGTTTGGCAAAGACAAAGTCTGTGCTCAGTTACTGTTTCTCCACAACTACCTCCCAGACAACTTTCTACTCCATTGCAAGTGTCAGATGGCAGAACCTATCACCGATCAAACCCTTGGTCCCTTTAATACACACACAAAGGGGTGAGGCCCCATAGGCATTTGTAGAAGGAGCAAATAAACAAGCTGAGCACGGACAGAAAAGAACACTCGACCATGCTGCCTTGCTCATTCATTCATTCAAAAATTCATTCATCACTATTTATTGAAAGCCGATTATGTGCCTGGAACTAGAGACCATAAAAAATAATGTCAATCATAGGGCAAAATGGGGGCAGGCTCTTCAACACAGGATAGTAGGAAGGGATTTTCAAAAGAGGAAACGAGCAGAAATCATAAAACCAGAAAAAGTGGACCAAGTGGGAGGAATCTCGGATAGAAGACAGCATGGCTCATTTGAAGAACTACAAAGAGGCCAAGTAGCTGAAGCAGACTGAAGGAGGAAAAGGTAAATCAGCTGAGGATTAAAAAGAGACAGGGGCAGATCACTCAGGAACTTGGTCAGGAGTTTGGATTTTTGACCTCAGAGCAAAAGGAAGCTATTTAAACTTTAATAATGATCCAATTAAATATAAAAGCATATTCCTTCTGCAGGGTAGAGAAAAGCTGCTCCCAGATGACTTCACCAAAGCTCTTGGAAGACCAATGATAATGGAAATTTTCTTTGTTCTTATTACTTTATTCTTTCTCTCTCTTTGTGGTGGCCTCCGGCCCCCGAACTAAACTGCAGAGTTTACCATAGTGTGTACATGCCAGTGAAACTGGTGATCTTCTAAACTAAATTTTGGGAGATGTGTATCAGAGGCAATGGAGTACATCAAGGAAGAACAGGGGTGTTAGTGCAGATATGTAGAGGTTGAGTTTTGACTTATTATTTCACCTTCCTAAGCCTCAATTTTGTTTGTCTTTAGAGTACATCTGGCAACATCCTCCCTATTTTCCTTATACAAGAAAGGTGAGGAGACATGAGATAATAGATGATTTAGAGGCATAGTATTTTCAAAAGAACCATTTTCTTAGTAAACTACTAGTTTTAAATAACCAGGAAGAAAGGTTGACTGCATTAGTGAGAAGTCAAAATTTGAAAGAGACACAATTTTGCTATTTTCAAGCACATGTGGTTGGTTATAACAAGTAGAGAAAACTCTATTCTCAGTGGTATGTTACAGAGTTTCTCTTAAGGAGCAAACCATATTTCTTGGAACAGTGTCCTTAGTGCCTTTCTTACAGTCATTGAGTGACTGTGGTAAATTCATTTCAGCTTACATGGAGCCATTAGAAAAGGGCAAAGCCTCCTACTAGTGATGGGAAGGGGAATTTGTTCCCAACAGGGAAAGAGGGAATAAGGAGAAGCAAATGGAAGAGAGAGAAGGGGAAGGCAAAGATGGCAGAAAACTTTTCAGGACACATGTAAGCTCTCCCCTTCACCCTTCAAATTTTTAGTAAAGTGATCTAACTCACAAAACAGGAGTAGCTTTATTTCCCTGGAAACAAGAGAATGATCCAACACCACAATGGCTGTAGGAGGAAGACACAAGTCAGCAAGCGGAAGCTAGCCCCTGGAACTCCTAGAAGTCTGGGTGATACTTCAGCCTTCCCAGAGCCATGGAACCAGCCATTCAAATGAATGTTGTTCGTTCTCTAAAACCAAGGATGCCACTACCATCACCTCGGTTAGAGGGGAAAGCAAAGGGCATTACAGAATATGTTTAGATGGACTGGCATCTTGGCAATGAGTACATTTTGGAAAGCTGCCAACTTACTTTAGACCAGTTCTCTTACTCGAACTACACTTAAGGTCATCTTACTCACATCATTTTTTTTAGCAAACTCTTTCTTTTCAGAGTTTGGAAGGTTACCTACAGCCCAGTTCCTTCTCCAAATCACATAATGCCATTACACATGAAATCAGAAGTGTTTGTATTCATCCTTTAAGAGTCCTCAGAGTAGAAGGCAGTCTAGCCTTACCTAGGGAGTGGCCAGCAATGAACTCACTGTCAGAAATGTATGGAAGAGGGGCGCCTGGGTGGCTCAGTTGGTTAAGCGACTGCCTTCGGCTCAGGTCATGATCCTGGAGTCCCAGGATCGAGTCCCGCATCAGGCTCCCTGCTCGGCAGGGAGTCTGCTTCTCCCTCTGGCCCTCTTCCCTCTCGTGCTCTCTATCTCTCATTCTCTCTCTCTCAAATAAATAAATAAAATCTTTAAAAAAAAAAAAAAGAAAAGAAATGTATGGAAGAAAGGAGACATCGTGCTTTCTGCTGGGCAAGGGGGCATTCGTAGAAGGAAAACATGTCTAATACCATATTTTCAGATTTGATTTTCAATGTGGCATTTCCTTAATATTGTAAAATATTTAAGGATACTAGCTATAAAAACTCACTTCACAGGTTCAAATTCTTATTCTACCACCTGCTACTGTGTGACATTTTACTTATCTCTTAACCTCTCTGAGCTTCAGCTTGATCATCCATAAAAAGGGCATACCTACCTCATAGAGTCACTGGGAAGTTCAGTGTATGTGAGTCCTTAGCACAGTGCCTGGCACTGCAAAAACACTTAGTAACTGGTATCTATCTTTATTTTTACAATTGTTAGTATCTTTAACAGTGGGGCTCTTTGTCATTACTACTCACAGCTGGATTTGGATTTTATTTTATCTTATTTTATTTTATTTGAGAGAGAGAGAGAGTGGGATAGTGAGCATGAGCTGGGGGGAAGAGTAGAGGGAGAAGGAGAAGCAGACTCTTCCCTGAGCAGGGAGCCTGAGATGGGGTTCAATCCCAGGACCCTGAGATCACGACCTGAGCTGAAGGCAGATGCAACCAAATGAGCCACCCAGTCCCCCCCGGAATTGTATTTTAAAAACCTATTAATAACACATTACTAAATGCAATGTGTTACTAGTAAGAATGATTACTAATTACTTACTAAACTAGTCTAAGCCAAACTTTAGAGGAAGTGAGTTTATGTTCACAGTTACATGTTTGACATTTTTTATCCTTGTTTTTATTGGCTCTTCCTTGTCAAAACAGCATCATCAAAACTTGTCTGTCCTGTTGTCACATTCTTCTGCTAGGGGAAAGAAGCATACCTTTTCAGCTGAAGCTGTTAACGGCTGATAATGATATATGTATAGAATAACTTAGATATAATCTTCATTCTTAATTCAAAGGTATGGGTTAAAGTGGACAGATGACATGATTATAGATACTATCTATCCTTTGACAGACATAGAGCAAATTCATCTCTTATCCCTAGTTCTGCTCCTACTTAGTTGTACAACCTTGAGAAGGTCACTTAACATCACCGATACATACTTTGCTCATTACTAATATATTAAGCAACACTGACGGGGCCTGTTTTTGTTTTAAAATGTGTAGAATCCATATTACACTTAGTAAAATTGTAGAAGATATTCTAGATTTGGGTCTGCAATTAGAATGTAGAGGGGGAAAAGAACAGGAGATACAAGGTTCTAAACCCAAATATGCCCCTCCATTTTTATTGTGATGAAATTCTTGACTTTATTCTTGACTAATCTGTTTTTTCATTACCTAAAAAATAAAATAATTAAATTAGAGCTATATCCCCCAAAGCATTCCATAAGTATGCAAAACAATGGGTTATACAAATAGGTTCTCTTCTTGTAGGAATTCCCAGAGAATGCTAATGTGCACTGTGACAATTTGAGGGAAGTATTCTTTATAGCTTTCTGAAACTTCTCTGATGAAAGAGCCATTTCTTTTTCCCACAGTGTCCCTTATTCATGGAACATCCTTTGAAAAACATGGAGCCAGGCAACCAGAAAAGTCCTTTCTGACTTTGACAGACTGAGGTTCTGTGAATTTGGGGTGAGGACAGCAGTGAAGCTGAGGGAGATTTCAAGCTACAGAATTAATACACCTCATTCAGTGTCATATTAGAGCAGTAATTCTCCTCAAGAGTTAACACTGCCTTCCCCTGAGCCCAAAATCATATGCCCAGAGGATCTTGGGCTCTGAAGGCACAATCCTTCTGGTTTTTTTGTTTGTTTGTTTTTAAAGTCATCAAGATAGAAAGATAGGGGAAAAAATCTGTGACATTGTAAAGTATCATAACCCTGTTAGGTAGGATCAGGTAAAAGCAATCTGGAAAATAGAAACTTTAAAAGAGGTTTTTTATTTTATTTTATTTTTGCAGAACTGGACAAGAGTTGAGGGCTGTCACCTGTCTAATGCTGATAATTATCTGTGAAGACCTCTCTTGCTCTTTCAGATGAGTTCCTCTAGGTTTCAAAGAAACTCATTCCACAACAACTTGAAAGGGTAAAAAAGAGGTTGTCAGCGCTAAAGTTGTTTGGCTCAAAATAAAAGATTCCAAGACTCAGTAAGAGAAGAAATGCCTCTCACAAGCTCTCTAAAATAATAAAAAGTTAGAATAGTCAAAATCACAATAATATTTCATATAAAGTATTTATAAACAAACCAGTGGTTACATTTTGTCTTTATTACAAATTTAGTGACGAGGATATTTTAGAAAACCTATAATTTAAACACATTAATGAAAGAAACAGAATTATAAGTATTAGAAGTAAAGAGACCTTAGAAGACTATTTGACTTTCCTTTTTCACTTCAAAGAAGAAATCAGCCCAGAAAGTGACTTCACAAAGCCACACAATAAATTAGTGTCAGAATTCAGGTTAGAAATCTTTTTTTATTATTATTTTAGTTGAAGTATAGTTTACATACAATGTTATATTAGTTTCGTATGTACGACAGTAAATTGACAATTCTACAAATTTATACATTATACAATGCTCACCAAGATAAGTGTAGTCTGTCACCATACAACATTACAATACTATTGAATATTTTCCCTATGCTATATTTTTCATCTCTGTAGCTTATTTATTTTATAACTGGCAGTTTTTACCTCTTAATCCCCTTCACCTATTTAGAAATTTTGTCTTTTCAGATTAAGCTAGGTTTGGCAGGCACACATCTGCATATTTTATCTTTAAAAATATGACAAACTTTTGTTTTAGGATCATCACTATAATTACCCATGGAAATATGGCCATTTAAATTTTCAAGGAACTTACTACCGTCCCTTTAAGAATAATAGCTTGAGCGATTACCACTAATAAGCACAATAGCAATACCACTTTAATGAAATGCCACCTAGTGGAGCCTCAGAGACAAGACACACTTCTTCCATGTGTTCTCCAAGAGAATTACCTTTCTTTGGCTCACATTTTAATCAATATCATTATCTCCCTAAGTGTTACATGATTAAAAATAACACTGACAATTGTCCTACTTCCAGAGCACAGCAGGGAAGATGAGACTGCACAAAATTGTTGGTTTTTAAGAAAGGAGATATAGGGAGTCAAACTGAAAACCATGGAGCTAAGGGGCCCCAAATCTTCACCCTCACTTTACTATAATGGAAATCAAAAGAAGAATTAGAAGGAAGTTTGTTTTGCTACTGCCTTTTTATAGTCTGAGCCATCGAAGTCTGCACGGAAGGTGGAGGTTAGAAAAGGGAGGACATTTTGTCATGAACAGCCTACCAGAAAAAACTTCCTGGAATCAGAAACCCTCAGGACTAAGAAACACCTAAAATGTTGTCTGGTCTATTTCTCTGACTGTGGTGAGGTCCTCATGAATCTCGTTTAAAAACTCCACCCAGATAGTAATCTGGACAGCCTTCATGGAAGAATGAATGAGTCAATCTTGAAAGTCCTACCTAGAAAACAAAAACAATGGATGGACACCAGGAAGGCTGATTTCCATTCAATAGGAGGAAGAACTCTCAAAATTAGAAATGTCCAACATGGAACAAAAAGACTGTCCCTGGAAGGCTGAATAAGCTTACGTTAGGACTCATCCTACAGGTTGTTGAATTTAAAGAGGCTCAATATTAACTACATGGAGACCTATTATTTAAGAGAAATTGGAGTGAACTGTGTTGAATGGTAGAAGTTTAGGAATCTGTCTTAGGTTGTTCCACTGGGAAACAGACTCAGACAGGGAGATTTGATTGTAAGATGTTGCCTCAGAATCAGTACCTGCAGGTGAGTGAAGAAAGCAGGACTGTGCAAAGGGAGGTATTGAGCAATAGTGCACAAGCAAGAAAGGCCTCCTCAGATCCCACAGGAGGTCTGGAATTGGATGGCTTTGCAGAGTTGTCCTGCCTTGAGGCAAGGGCTAGTCTATACCTGCTAACCAATCCTGGCTTTGGGCTGCCCCAGGGGAAGAGGTACGAACTTGAATTAGATGCTCTCATTGAGAATAATTCCAAGAGAGGAACTCTCTGAGCGTAGTCAGCAGTGAGTATCTGTGTCCCTCAGCTCTGAGAGGGACATGGACAGCACACAACAGCCTCTGGTACAGCCTTCTCTGTCTCTCTAGAACCTAACCAGAAAGTTACTCTTGTCCTCCTCCAAGGTCAAATAACCCATAGCGTGGAGTTTGTTTGTAGAAGAGTGTTCCTCAAGTTTCTTTGTTTTCTATCTATGTGCTTTGGAGTACCCTCACAATGACTTGCATTAGAAATCTCATTTCTGATATTTATCTTAGAAATCAGGCCTCACTTTGAGTTTTAACCTTCCTGTGTTTCATTTCTTAATCTATAAAATGGGTATAATAATATCTTCTCTCATGAGTACTATGGGAATTAAATAAAATAACTGTGAACTAACATAATAGGTAATTCACAGTAAACACTTAATGTGCTTTTATTACCAAAAAAGAAAGAGTATGCATATTCATACATATTCATATATATTCATGTATTCATATATTCATGTATATTACAAGCACATGCATGTGCACACACACACACACACATACACACACACACAGACATTCAGGTTCTAATCTCCAATGTCCTTGCCTACACCAAGAGCTCTGAAAGGTTCCCCAAGACCCTTTTTGGAGGTCCATGAGGTCAAAATTATTTTTACAGTAGTACTAAGACACCATTGCCTTTTTCACTTTCACTCTTTTTTGTGAGTAGGGTTTTCCAGAGGCTACCTATGACACATATTGATACTCTCTCTCATGTTAATAGGTTATCACTGCTATTTTTAAATTTATAAAATTTAACTTCTTCTAATTTCTAATTGGGATAACTATTGATAGATATAATCCACATAAGCAAAACCTTTTTAGGGTGCTCAGTAATTTCTATGAGTGCAAAGGAGTCCTGAGACTAAAATGTTTGAGAACCTCTGACCTGAGCAAACTTGGTAAATCCCTGCCCACCCCCCATTCCTATCACAAACCTGCCTGATGGCCTTGCCTGACTTCTACTTCAAGGCTACTCTCTCTGTTTTTAATTAAGATCTACTCAGGCTATGATCTTGGAGATGGAGATATGGGATCGGGTCAGAGAGTGTTCTTTATCACTAGGGATGGTCAGATGGAAGGTTCTGGAATATCAAATGAGGTACTAGAGAACTGAACAGTCAGAATTTGCACCGAAGATACTGTGTAGCACCAAATGGATCACTAAGTGACAGATGCTCTCACTTGCTGACTGTATTTTAGGAGGATGGGCATGTACAGAATAATGTGGATTCTATCATTAAATAAATTATCATGTGAGGCTTTCTCTAATGATTGTCATAGAGATGATTCACTCAAGTCAGTTTGACAGTAGAACAGAAAATTGTAGCAATGCAGTTTGAAACTGTCAGAATTTAGAAAAAAAAGAATGACTCAGAACATTTGCACAGACCTCAGTTTCTTATCTCCCCCCACCCCAGCCCTTGATTATTGGAAGTATCAATATGAGGAAAGGGATTCGAATAGGAGGAACAGGGAGGCTGTGTACCCAAAGGGAGAATTTCACGTGAAGGGAAAACAAAAACTAAGAAAGATCATCTTAGTTCTATGTAACTCTGTTTCCTGCAGCAGCTCAGATGCTTCCCTCAGATCTCCTCTCGGGGGCCCTGTGAGGTAGAGATGGCCACCCACATTCTACAGATAAGGAACCTGGGGATGAGAGAGGTTTGAATGACTTGCCTGAGGCCACACTTCAATTAGGTGACAGAACTGGGTTACTCACCGATATCTTTCCACCACAAAACATGATGTTTCGCCTTTTGTGTGCCAGAGAAATCCAGTTTTAAATTCCACTTAATGTTTATTAATCACCTGAAAAGGCATTGAGTTAGAATTAGTGAATCTTCAAATGTATAAAACTGCATCCACATGGGCCCTGACCTCAAAGGAGCCACAGGCAGGCTGAGAGCCACACAGACTCCATGAGTGAGGAAGTAGTTGCAGAGTCCTGAAGGGACCAGGCAACAACAAAAAGGAAAAACATATCCTTAGTACTATTGGGTGCCATTAGCATGGCACTTCACAAGCAACCCCTTTCATCTTACAGCTTTCTGGACAAGGTATAAATATTGTTCCTATTTAATGGACAAGTAAACAGAGACCCAAAGTGGTGAAATAATTTGTCCAAAGTACACAATTAGTGCGTTCTAGTGCTGTGATTGAAATCCAAGTCTGTGTGATTCATAAAGCCTAAGCCTTCTCTGTGCCCCACTGCCAAGGCAGGGAGCACTCCTAATCATCAGGAGTGGGGAGAGTCCTTGTGTGAGAGCATATGCAACAGACGAGGATGTCATTGTCCATCCCTCAGTTAGAATTACCCCTTCTCTCTAGACAGTGTGGCTTAATGGTATTGTGGGTCAGACAAGAGTATTCAAAAACTAGTATTAATCATTTGCTGGCACAGGGACACTCTGGATGGGGTTGTAGGTTTTAAAGAGTACTATCATTTACATGATAGCATTTTGTGCTTTTTTATTATACCACGTACAAGTGTTTCTTCCTCAATTAAAAGAGAAGTCGGTTACAGAGGGAGGGGTGATAAATAAAGGGAAGGAAAAAGAGGATTTTTAAGATGGAATTAAAGAATGCGTAGAATTTTGAAATAGAGAAAAGAGGACAAGACGTTCCAAGAGGGAAACATTTGAACAAAGTGTGCAAGATAGTGTTATGAGCTGAATTGTGTTCCCCAAATTTCTATGAGGTCCTAACCCCCAGTAGTTCAGAATAGGACTGTATTGGGAGATAGGAACTTTAAAGAGAGGATTAAGTTAAAATGAGGTCATTGAGGTAGGGCACTAATCCAATATGAGTGGTGTCCTGATAGGAAGAGGAAGAGACACCAGAGCACAGAGAGAAGGTCACGTGAGCACACAGCGAGAAGGCAGACATCTGCAAGCCAAGGAAAGAGGCCTCACGAGGAACCAAACTTACCAGCACCCTGATTTGGGCTTGCAACCTTCAGAACTGTGAGGGAAAAAATTTCTGTTGTTAAAGTCACCCAGTCTGTGTCATTTTGTTATAGCAGCCTGAGCAAGCTAATACAGACAACAAAGTGCAGTCTTTGTGAGGAAGAGTCTGAAGTGGCCCCCCTCATAAATGATCAGGAGAGATGGTAGAGAGATAAAGTAGAAAAGACATCTAGGGTAGATCATAGGAGAAATGTGTGTATGTGTGTGTGTTAAGGAAAATCCAATTTTCAGACCAGCCATGAAGAGTAAGGAAGAAGGGAAAAAGATTCCTCATCTATACCTCTCCACCTTGCAGAAATACTTGTAGTGGAAGAGTCTGCTGACAATTTACTTTTCTTTCGTGGCCACTTGTAAAGTTACTTTGTCTAACCAAGTTAATGATTTTCTACCCTCTAATGGGTGCCTTTCTGGCCCAATTCTTTTCATTTCTTTATTGATGCCATCCTTTACCTTATTTTTATATCCCAGTTTTATTCTAAACTTTAGCTTTCTGAGGATTATGCAACAGCAAAATATACTGACCTGAAACTTTGCTAAATAGACTGTCAGAGTTAGGAGAGCCTTCAGAGTGTTTTGTCCAACCCCCTTTATTCCCAATAAACAGAGTAAGGCCCAGAGAGGGGACTCCCAAGTTTACACACACACACACACACAGCCACAACACAGTGCCCTTCTTCCCCAGTTCATTGTGCCTGGCCCACCACCTGCTTACTAGCTAACCTGGGCCCAGTTTTTGCTGAGATCAGGGAAGCTCCCAAACCAGAACACCTTTCCTCTACACAAGATACCATTCACCTGTGTGTAGGTGGCAGGAGAGAGTGCGCACAGAGTTTGGCGACTGACCCAAGGTCACATACCCAACCCTGACCAGAAATGAACCCAGTTCCTCCTCACCTGTCCTGTCCCCTGATACCTCCATTTTCTACATCTTGCAAGTGATTCTGGCATGAAATTCTATTTGGGAAAACAGAAATGATCAGTGTCCCATTATTATATCCATTTCCAGTCCCACACTGGCTAACTTTCATCCAGGAGCCATCTGTAAGAAAATGAAATGGTCTCTCTGCTCTACCCTCCCGGAAGCTCTTCCTGTCAGTAGACAAGAGCCATAGTCTGCTGAACTGGAGCAGGCTTCAGAAGGTAATCTAGACTTTCACGTCCTGCAAATTGTCTTTGAGGTTCTGCTTAAATTTCAAATGGCAACCTACTAACTTATTTATCAGGCAGCTTTTTGCACCTTTAGTCAATTGTTTTAAAGTGTATTTTTTTAATGTAACCATTATAATCCAGGGTCCCAGTTGGTTCAGTCTCAGAGGGAGTTTATATTCAAAAAGTATAGTTACTATCCAAAAATAATGAGAAAGGAATTCTGTTCTTCACTCATCTGCCCTAAAGGGGACCCAAATACATCACAAAATCCTTTCTTCTCCCACTCTTTTCTCTCAGTATGCTGCTATGCAATCACCATCCTCCCCTTCGAAAATTCTTCCTCTGCTCCCACTAAGGCTTCTTCCCTTCCCTTCCATTGCCCTCTCTCTCCCAGCCCTTTAAATAGATTGACTTAGCATCTCTCTCAGCAAGAAAGAATTATTCCTTTCACAAGAGGAAGAAATTGATCTGGCAATTTGGGGATTAACTTCTGTGGACTGTAGGAGTCTGAGTCAATGTCTGCTAATTCCTACTTACTGGTCCTTTTGAAGTGACTTGACCTTAGAGCCACTCTTCCACATGACAGTGCTTTAAATATTTGACCAAAAGTCCTTAAGCCTGTACCCACACTCTTTTCTGTTCTCCAAATCAAACATGCCTGCTATGAAGTTGTTTCTTCTCTGGGCCTTCATATGTGATATGCAATGTGAAAGTACTACGTAGATGGGGTTAAAAGAACAGATGTTGACATTGTTGTTAACAAATATTAATTAAACACTCAAATATGAATTAAGCCAGCCATTGTTTTTGGTGCTAAAGATAAAGTGCCAAAGAAAACTCTATCTTCCAGGAATATACCTTCTTTTTGAGAGAAACTGAAAATTAATTAGTAAGAAAATAAATATGTAAGATATTATGTAGTGATAAAACACTGAACAAATTAAAATAAAACATGAGATAAAGTTACTAGGACTTGGGGTAGAGTTACTTTAACTATAGTGTTCTGGGATGGCCTACGGAGGATGTGATGTTGGAGGTGAGACCTGAATAATCTGAAGGTGGCAATCATGTGACAAACTGGAAGTCCAGTGCAAAGACCTTCAGAGGGTAAAATGACGTGGTATGTTCAAGGGGAAAGACCAGCATTCACAGGGTTGCAGTACAGTGGCAAGAGGATTATGTGTATCATCTCATGGTGGAGCAGTCAAGGGGAGTGCATTTTATTCTTAGGGGGTTGAAAAGCTATGTGAGGATTTGAGGTAGGGAATGATGACTGATTTTGTTTTTAAAAGCTTGCTTGGTTTCTATGTGAAAACCAACTGATGGAAAGCAAGGGAGAAGGGCACAACACCAGGCTGGAATGGTCCAGGCCGGAGATGAAAGGGGCTTCAGCTAAATTTGTAGGTGTGAAAATGATGAGCATGGTTTGGTTCTGTGATATGTTTTGAACCAGTGCAATCTTGGTTTTTCAGGTGAGCTGCTTTGGCCTACAGTGAAAACCCACACAACCTTCCTGAAGTCTTCTGTTTCAGCCTCTGATGTGTGTGGGCTACTGTTCAAATAAAAATGCACATATCATCTTAGAACAAGCCACCGTTTTCATCACAGTTACATCTAAGCCCAGACATAGAAAGTAAAGTTATGTCCCCCAAAAATATAGTCTGGAAATATGTATCTCTGTCTCCATCACAGAAAATGTCTTACATGATTACAGAGCAGTTTAGCTCCTTAAATCCCCAGTAGTTCCAAACTTCTACCTCTTATTTTGGTCCCATTTCCATTGTATAACTGACTTGCTTGCACTTTACCTCTGGCCAGGTTTAGAGCCCCAGAATACCAGGACTGTTAGCTTGACTCCAGAGCTCAAGTATTGTGGACATTTATGTATGACTCCACTATCTCATTCCACTCAAGGTGATTGATTAGTCTAAGCCAAACCAGGTAATTCCACATCCCTTGCTTATGACTGACTCTGAAATGTGCATATGACTAGTCCAGCTAATAAAATGCTATAAGACAGCCTGCTGGAGGCTTCTAAAGAATTTATTATTTCTAGGAAAGAAATACAGGAAGGGATAGTCTACTTTCTTCCTCTAGGCATTATCACATCTGGAGATGGGGCCCACAAATCCTGCAGCCATCTTTGATCACATAACTCTGCATAAAATAAAGCCCATGATGAAGATGACAGAATAAAAAGATAGGAAGTCCTCAGTGACTATTAAGGCACTAATCAAAAATGCTTAGGGAAAAAAAGTCAATAAATGCCTAGAACATGTCATATTGCTAAGCTTCCAGTTTTGTGAGATAATCAATTTCCTTTTTGTTTAAGCCAGTTTTCATTATAGTTTTCGGTTATAAATGGTCAAATTCATTCTATGAGAGATGTTGTGGTTAATTTTGTTTTTAATTCAACAGGTATTTATTGAGTACCCACTGTGTCACATGCACTGTTTTGGGTACTAGCAATACAGAGATGAATAAGATAATACCACTTCTTCTTATGACACCTCAATATTCTAATTTTGGGGGAGAGGAAGTAAATAGAAATAAATGGGTTAGCTTAGAAAGCACTGAATGCCACGAGAGACTCCTAACTATAGGAAACAAACTGAGGGTTGCTAAAGGGTAAGTGGGGGGGGATGGGGTAACTGGGTGATGGACATTAAGGAGGGCACGTGATGTGATGAGCACTGGGGGTTATACACAACTGATGAATTGTTGAACACTACATCTGAAACTAATGATGTACTATGTGTTGGCTGATTGGATTTAAATTTTTAAAAATGTGCAAAAAAGAAAGAAAACTGAAGAAAATAAAATACGGTAAGATGCTAAAGAATTACAGGAGAGCAAAGTCTTTTAAAAATTATTAGATGTGTGCAAAATTGGGCCAAGTAAGGGGTGCTCTTACCTCCACCCCCATATGTTTGTAGCATCAAAAAACTAATGATAGTTACTAGAAATAACACAGATGTCCACCTTTAAGAGCCTAGTGAGTTAAATTCTGGTACATCTATGTGATGGAATACCATGTTGTTAATAAAAAGACTAGAGTATAAGATTATATTGCTTATATGACACCATCTCCAAGATAAATTATTTTTTAATTTTAATTTTAATTTTGTTTTAAAAGTATTTAATGACATAAAAATATCATATTGGTGCACTATGAAATGGTATGAAAGTGTACGTGCTGTGGATTCCCAGTGTTGGTTTTCTTTTTTAAGTTTTTATTTAAATTCTAGTTAGTTAACATGCCATGTAATATTAGTTTCAAGTGTACAATATAGTGATTCAGCTCTTCCATACAATACCCAGTGCTCATCACAGCAAGTGTACTCCTTAATCCCCATGACCTATTTAATCCATCCTCCCGCCCACCTCCCTTCCAATATCTATCAGTTTGTTCTCCATAGTTAAGAGTCTGTTTCTTGATTTGTTATACTCTCTCCTTTTATTTTCCCTTTGCTCATTTGTTTTGTTTCTCAAATTCTACATATGAGTGAAATCATATGTTACTTCTCTTTCTCTAACTTATTTCTCTTAACATAATACCCTCTAGTTCCATTCACATCATTGCAAATGACAAGTTTTCATTCTTTTTATGGCTGAGTAAAATTCCATTATATATTATACTATGTATAATATATATACTATATATATATACTATATATATATGTGTGTATATTTTTATCCATTCATCAATTGATGGAAACTTGGGCTGTTTCCATAATTTAGCTGTTGTAGATAATGCCGCTGTAAACATAAGGGTTTCATGTTTCCCTTTGAATTGGTATTTTTGTATTCTTTAGGTAAATGCCTAGTAGTGTGATTGCTAGATCATAGGGTAGTTCTATTTTTAACTTTTTGAGGAACTACCATACTGTTTTCCAGAGTGACTGCACCAATTTGCATTCCCACCAACAGTGCAAGAGTGTTCCCCTTTCTCCATATCCTCGCCAACACCTGTTGTTTCTTGTGTTGTTGATTTTAGCCATTGTGACATGTATGAGATGATATCTCATTGTAGTTTTGATTTGTATTTCCTGGATGATGAGTGATGTTGAGCATCTTTTCATGTGTCTGTTGGCCATCTGTATGTCTTCTTTGGAGAAATGTCTATACGTGTCTTCTGCCCAATTTTAATTGGATTATTCATTTTATGAGTTTTGAGTTTTATAAGTTCTTTATATATTTTGACTAACCCTTTATCAGATATATCATTTGCAAATATTTTCTTCAATTCTACAGGTTGCCTTTTAGTTTTATTGATTGTTTTCTTCACTGTGCAGAAGCTATACCAGTAATAAAGCAGCAGAAAGAGAAACTGAGGGATCAATCCCATTTACAATTGCACCAAAAATAATAAGATACCTAGAAATAAACCTAACCAAAGAGGTGAAAGACCTGTACTCTGAAAACCATAAAACACTGATGAAAGAAATTGAAGATGACACAGAGAAATGGAAAAACATTCCATGCTCATGATTGGAAGAACAAATATTGTTAAAATGTCCATGCCACCCACAGCAATCTACACATTTAATGCAATCCCTATCAAAATACCACCAGCATTTTTCACAGAGCTAGAACAAACAATCCTAATTTTTTTATTATGTTCAATTAGCCAACATATAATACCTCATTAGGTTTTTTTTATTAACATATAATGTATTATTTGTTTCAGAGGTACAGATCTGTGATTCATCAGTCTTACACAATTCATAGCGCTCACCATAGCTCATACCCTCCCCAGTGTCCATCACCCAGCCACCCCATCCCTCCCACCCCCCTCCACTCCAGCAACCCTCAGTTTGTTTCCTGAGATTAAGAGTCTCTTATGGTTTGTCTCCCTCTCTGGTTTTGTCTTGTTCCATTTTTCCCTCCCTTCCCCTATGATCCTCTGTCTTGTTTCTCAAAATCTTCATATCAGTGTGATCATATGATAATTGTTTTTCTCTGATTGACTCATTTCGCTCTTTAGTTTTTGATGCAGTGTTCAACAATTCATTAGTTGCAGATAACACTCAGTACTAAAATTTGTATGGAACCACAGAAGACTCCAAATAGCCAAAGCAATCTTGAAAAAGAAAAACAAAGCTGGAGACATCAAAAATCCAGACTTCAAGTTATATTACAAAGCTGTAGTGATCAAAACAGTATAGTACTGACATAAAAACTGACACATAGATCAGTAGAACAGAATAGAAAACAGAAATGAGCCCACAACTATCTGGTCAATTAATCTTCAAAAACAGGAAAGAATATCTAATGTGAAAAGTCTCTTCAACAAATAGTGTTGGGAAAACTGGACAGCAACATGCAAAAGATTGAAATTGGACCACTTTATTACACCAAACACAAACATAAATTCAAAATCTGTTAAAGAGCTAAATATGAGACTTGAAACCATCAAAATCCTAGAGAAGAACACAGTCAGCAACCTCTTTGACATTGGCCATAGCAACTTCTTTCTAAATATGTTTCCTGAGGCAAGGAAAGCAAAAGCAAAAATCAACTTTTGAGACTTCATCAAAACAAAAAGATTTTCCACAGCAAAAAAATAATTATTATTAAAAATAAAAGGTTGATTGTAGACAAGTATGCACAGTGTTACCCCAATTCTTAGAATTAGAAAAAGGATAGGAGGATATAGATATAAATAGAAATTCATTTCTAGAGAGATACATAAGAAAGTTTATCAGTGTCCTTTAGGAGAAGTAGAGACAAGAGACTTTTATCTTCTATTTCATGCCTTTCTGTGTGTTTTTAGAATTTACTTCACCATGTGCATTTTTAATTTATAAAATAAATACATTTAAAACATTTTTGCGGCGCCTGGGTGGCTCAGTTGTTAGGCATCTGCCTTCGGCTCAGGTCATGATCCCAGGGTCCCGGGATGGAGCCCCACATCAGGCTCCCTGCTCAGCAGGAAGCCTGCTTCTCCCTCTCCCACTCCCCCTGCTTGTGTTCCCTCTCTTGCTGTGTCTCTCTCTGTCAAATAAATAAATCTTTAAAAAAAATTTTTTATAACATCTAAATTTTCTTCCAGGGTAAATCTGAGTCTAGGAATAAGTAATGAAAGTAAATATTGCTTAGAAGGAGTAGCTTTTGACATATGTGACATAAGAAGAGAAGAACCTGATTTTAAATAGGAACCAGACAAAAAGTGAGGCCATCTGTTCTGCCTGGTCATCTGGCATACACTCTCCCCACCATCAGGAGTAAAACCTGCAGGAAAAGATTCTACCATCAGAAGCTCTGCGACTACCCAGAGCAGCATTGCGTGAGACCAGCTGCCAGGATTATCCACAAGATAATTTCAAGGCGGAGAAATGATGAGGGAGGATGATAGAAACATATTTGAGAATTGCCAGAAGAGGCTAAAACCCTGACAGATCGTGGGAGAACCTAAGGAAGGGCCCCCATGTCAAGGGACTCAAGACCTGGAGGTCACTAAGAAGATATAGTTGTTCCCAGGTGTATCTGCATGACCCTCCAGGAGATTACATACCAGGTCCTCCCATCTAAGCCAGGCCAAGAGCCTGTGTTGATCTCATTTAAGCTGTGATCTCCTTCTTCACTGAACATGTGTTTTGAAAAATCCTCATCTGCTACATGTCAAACCCATATTTGTAACACAATCAGCAGGTCTCCATAGGAGGCTGACTCAAAGCCAACTTCAAGAGCAGAAAGGATTGGGCAATCCACCACAATAATGAAGAAGATTAGAGGCAGGGTGCTTTTCTGGCTGCCTGATTTCCATTTTCCTTTCAGTTTTGTCTTCTTGTCTTATCAATAACCATCACATATTTGGCGACTAGCGAGCCAATTTTCTGATAAATAGCACATGTGGTGAGAAATGATAGATCAAGATGAGGAAAATAGGTTTTTGTTCATTCATGGAAGCTCCACACAAAGTATTGTTCTGTAAGTGCCCATCCTTGAATATGTCACATGCAGTCACTGATGATAACCAGAGTTGTTGCAAACCTTGGGCCTTTTTGCTCTTTCATTCATTTACTATGTAGTTTCAACCAGGTCCGGTAAATTCATTCTAACCTGCCTTCTTTGTTCCTAACAGGATATTAGGCAGGAATGGTGATCCATGGAAGAGAAAGGGATGTAAAATACACAGTGGTTTCCATTAGTTTGTTTTGCAAATTCTAATCTCCCAAATGTTTTCTCTAATTCAAAGCAAGCAAGATTGTGACACATGTGGCTTTCCTATGCTCATGGCCAGCATCACTAATTCAGCATAACATTTTCTCCTACTGCTTCTAGATGAGGACTCAGAGCTTCAGGCAACTATTTGAGAACTGACAGATAAGCTAGACTACCTGCCATCCCTGTAGCTGCTCTGGCCAGCTTTGGTTCCAATCCATGGTGTAGGTCCCAAAGGTATCAATTTCCCTTGCACTGTATGGTGTGATGTGTGTGTGTAATGCAGTATATTATGCCATTACTAAGGGTGACCACTAAGGAGCTTTTAATTTGCATAGAATACATCCTTATGCTGAAAAGGAAGCTAAACTTTACTCACAGATCATCCTTTGTCATTGAAAGTCTGGAAATTTGTGGGTTCCTCATTAATTCATTTCCTTGAGACTTTCTGAAGAGTTTAAAAATAACCCAATACAGGGGAAAGAAAATTTAATTCCCATCTCTATGCACTCCCTTTCCAGGTTTCCTTTCAAGGGAAGTGGAGGGGGGGGGGGATTGCTAACATAACTGGTCAGAAATGAAGAAATAATTGTGCCATGAGTATTAATGGATTAGAGACTTAACCCATGTTATGCTCCTCTTATTCTATGCCTTCCAATACACACAGCGTGGTTAGTAAGTCAGATGAGGACTTTCCTTGGCAGGACTTGTCAGGTCAGCTGCCTCTCCTCTTCTTAAACTTCTTAAAACTTTCACTTAGCTGAGTCAGGGTTCTCCTTGGAACCTAGCCATTGCTCTCTGCCTTCATGCCAAATCATGCTGGACATTGTGCCGGGTTAGAATTTTATTCATTTCAGCTCCTTCCAATTAACAAAAATATTTCGAGCACCTACTGTGTGCAAGCATCGTGGTGGGTGGTAGGCATTAGCCATGTACAAAGCACAGAAAAAAATAGATCTTATATTTTTTTGATAAGTAAAACCTAGAGTTATTCAGATGGATGGTGATAAGTGCTTTGGAAAAACTTAAAGCATGCAAGTGGGACAGGGAATAAAGGGGTGAAAAGAACTGTTCTGATTTCAGGTAAAGCGGTCCGGAAAGCCCTCAATGAGAAGGTGACAGTTGAACAGTACACTAGGAAGCAAATATCCAATGAGGTGGCTATTTTGGGAGAAAGGCACTACGGAGATGGAAAGGAGCAAAGGCAAAAAGTAGGGGGCATGACTGGGTGTCTGAGGAGTAGTAAGGAGGCCAAGTGGCTAGAACAGAGTGACCAGAGGGAGGAGTGATAGCAGATGAGGTCCACGTTTTGATGTGCATAGTGGGGAGCAGATTGCTTGGGTGCTTGTAGGTCATTGTGATGACTTTGGATTTTACGCAGGTTCAGGGGGAATAAAGAAGAGCTGTGTTCATTTTCTATTGCTGCTGTTACAAATTACTACAAACTTAACAGCTTTAAACAACGAGTGTATTCTTTCACAGTTCTGGAAGTCAGAATTCCAAAATCAGTTTTACTGGACTGAGGTCAAAGTATTGGCAGGGAAGGTTCCTTCTGGAGGTTGCGAGGAGAGAATCTATTTCCTTTTTTTCTTTTTTTTCATAGTTAGTGTATGCCTTAGCTTGTGGCCTCTTCCTTCATTTTCAATGCACATGGCTTCAGTTTCTGTTTGCGTTGTTATACCACCTTTTCCCCTGACTCTGACTGTTCCAGCTCCCTCTTATAAAGACGGTTGTAGTTACATCAGCTACCCCCCGCCAAAATCCAAGAGTATTGCCTCAGCTCAAAATCCTTAATGTATTCATATCTGCAACATCTCTTTTTGCCATATATGGTAACATTCATGGATTCTGAGGATTTGGACGTGGACATATCGGAGGGCATTATCCAGCCTACTACAGACCCAGGTATCCCTGCTTTCCTAAAGTTTGAGTCACGCCAATTCACTTCTAGGAATAATCTACTTTAGTGCCCAACTTTAGCTAACAAAGAAATCGGAAGAGAATTTTTGATTTCATTAGAAAAGCTGTTACTGTACAAATGTAGGCCTTTCCTAAAAGCAAATTCTCCTAGTGTGAACATTTGGAAAGTGGGATGTACTCTTTGCTCTACACTATTTTGCCTTATGAAATGTTTTGCAGAAACTCCACATCTAGAGAGTGAGGCAAGACCGTACCTTAACGTGATTCAGGTTTCTAATGGGTTCTCTGGCTGCTCCGTTGAGAATAGACTTGAAATTACAAGGACAGGAATAAGGGAGCCAGGTAGGTGGCTCTTGCAAAACGTTAGGCAAAGATGATGATGTCTCAGCTCAGAGTAGTGGCAGCAGTGTTGTTGGAAACTCACACCTTGGGTACGTTTTGAAGATAAAATCAACATGATTTGTTGCTATCAGCTATGAGGAAAATAGAAGAGCCACTGATCCCTCCATGTCCGAGCAGTTGGAAGGATAGATAGGTTTTTTTCCCAGATGAGGAATGTTATTGAAGGAGGAGATTTAGAGGAACAATAATGAGTTTGGCTTTGTACATATTGAATTTGAAGTGTCTACTGAAGATTGAGCTTGAGATGTCAACATTGGAATTAAATTTTAGGACTTGAACATAAACAGGTGAATCAGACTAGCCTTTACCATAGTTGGGTACTGAGAGTTATTACACATTGTATGTTAAATACCGTTTGACTATTTTTCTTTTCATGTGATTTACATTGGAATGTTGTGAGGGCAAGAGAATATGGGAGATGGGCAGTAGCAGGGAAGGATAATCATACTACCAAAACTCTGACTGCAATACCATTGAAATAGCATTGAAACTATCCAAAATATCACTAAACCCCAACACTGTGTATATTTGCAAACATAGTTTCAGTTTCTAAGGTTGATAGAGACATCTACCAAGATCCCCTTGAATCTTGGTTCATGGTCTATTTCAGTGATCTTAAACTCTGGTTTGTGCAGAATCAGGGGAGTGTATTAAAATGTACCTTTCTGACTCCATCTCTAGAGTCTGACTCAGAAGGTTTGGGTGATAGTAATAGTGGTCTGCAACCCAGATAGGAGTGTGGGAGAAAAGAGGAAGGAGACATTGTTTGTGGCAAATCGGCCTATGTAGTAGTGGTTTGGTTTGGTTTGGTTTGGTTTGGTTTGGTTTGGTTTGGTTTGGTTCAGTTTGGTTTAGTCTGTGGTTCATGAGCAAATTGCATTAACCATGAGAAAATTATCACTTTATTCTCACAACACCCTAAGAAAGGGTGGTGTTGGTGGGAAGAAAGTAATAGTATTAGTGTTATTTTACAGATGAGAAAACTGAAGCCCCAAGGAATGATGACTTACCAAGGTCATACAGCCAGTCTAGGCTGAGCTGAGATTTTAAGCTAAAATTGTTTGACCCCAATTCCTATACCCATGCTAGTACCTGTTGGGAATGGGAACATGGAAGGATGAATGGTTTGATGTGTGAAAAGGGGGTGATTCTAAGGTGCTGTAAATAATGTCTGGATTTACATTGGGACGGTGGAGTGAGTTCTGGAGTCAGGCTGCCTGGGTTCAAATCTGGACTCTGACTTGCCAGTGATGTGACCCTGATGCTATCTCACCCCTGTAAATCTCACTTTTCTTTTCTGCAAATAGAGCTACAAACAGCACCTATATCTCAGGGTTATTGTGTTGATTAAAGAAGATAATGCACTGAAACCCTATTCACCATGGCCTACAACATCTCTATATGATCTACCATCTGCTTTCCTCTCCAACCTCAAGCATGAAGTACTCTCTCCCATTGTACATCTTGTTCCAGAGATGCTGGCTTCTTTTTATTTCACAAAGAAAGTCTGGTTCATCTGGGACATTTATCTTGGAATACTCATCTGCCTGGAAAACTTCCCCCACTAAAAGAATGTCAGTTCAAATGTTTTTCCCACACAGAAGTCCTCCCTGTACACTCAAAGAAAAGTAGTCCTTCCTTCTTGAGTCACTATCTGAAGCTGTTTGTTTACCTGATTATTACTATCACTCCAACTAGAATTTAAGGTGCATAATGTCACTTGTTTATTACTATAGCCAGAGCTGTTAGAAAAGTACCTAATAGTAGAGGGAACTCAATGAACATTTGTGGGAAAGAAAGAAGGGAAGGAGGGAGAGAGGTAAGGAGGAGGGGTGGGAGGATGGGTGAGAGGAAAGCACAGAAGAAAGGGAGGGAAGAAAGAAATAAAAAATGGAAGGAAGAAAGGAAGGAAGGAAGGACGGACGGACTTGGCCCATCACCTGATGTATAGAAGTACTAAAGATATGCTATTACTATTATTATTAAAGAAATAGTTATTAAAATACCTACTATAAGCCAGGAATTGTGCTAAGCTAGATTTGTCAGCCTTATAGCAGAGTATATCCTTCTGAACCACTGTTGTGTATGGACTGAAAAGTTGCGGTGGGGATGGCCCACTGTGAGACTCTCTAACTCTTAAGGCTCATTGAATTCAGGACTTACAATCACATCTTCAATATCTGTAGGAAATCTAAATTCAACTGGAACTTGTCCCATGCACAAAACTCATTCTCCAAGCTCACACCAAACAGATGGACTATGCATTGTACCTAGGAGTCCAGCCAACTCTGGCTGTGCTGGTTACATTGGAGAATCTCACAGAAACAGGGTAGAATTCACAAATTTCCAAAGGGGAGTGAGCTCCTAAGTCCCACTTCCAATTTTGAATCACACAGGTTATGGGTTTTAAATGGATCTTTTCATTGTTTATCTTCACTCAACGTTCACTCCTTTTCCATCTGGGATGATAAGACATCATCTGTCACCTCTGCCAACCTCATCATCACAATTATCTGCCTGGCAGAGAATGACTGGTTTGGGGAATAGATATAGCTTTTCTAGAGAGTTAAATATACACATCCTTCTTCTGCAGGGTTTTGAGCATTGGTGAGTGAAAGCAGGAAATGTTCTGTGCTCAGAGAACTTTGGTGATCTCTCATTCCTTTACCAGCTTGAGTTACCAAATGGGCATAAATGCCCTTCAGCCGGGAATGAAACAGGCTCAGTTCCCAAAGCAGAACCATGGTCTGTGTTAAAAAGAATTTTTGAGTCTCCTCCTTTGGGCATCTACAATGAGATATTTAAGAGGATAGCACCAGTAACTTGCTCTTATTGGGAGACACCCAATCTATCCAGATTTGGAGTGTGTCAATTTAAAAGTGAGGGCTTTACTGTCCTACTTGTTTTGGCAAAATAAGTGTTGGAATTCAGTTCACTTAAAGAACACTTAATATGTACCAGGCCTCATGTGTTGATGTTACAACAGTAAACAAGCCACTTCTCTCATGGAGCCTCATAGTCCAGTGGAAAATAAAGTCAAGGAAATAATTCATTATAAGCCAATATGATGAGAGCTAGGCTGTTATAGAGTACTTTTTGGAGCCCAGAGATGTTTATCTAACCCAGATTTAGGTGGACAGAAGAGCCTGCCAGAGGAAGAGGTATTTTTATCTGAATCCTAAATGAATCCTAGACCAGTAAGTAGTCAATGGATCTGAGATCCAGGTCTCATTTTTTGAGTTATTCGCCTTATGAACATGGGCAAGTCTTTTAAAATCAAATAACATCAGTCTCTTTATCTTGGAAATGGGGTTAATAATACACCTCACAGGATCTGGTAACAACAAAAAAAAAATGGGCAAGTGGTTGGAAAATTCTAAAGCATTCTACAAAGTGCAAGGCAAGGTGTTATATGAGACACCACTGCTATCGATTCTCTAGCATCTCAGCCTGTAAGTGCCTAGATTGAAGCCAATCCAAAGCCAAGTTTGGCTTCACCTTTTCCCAACATCATTCATCTCTGAAAGTGCTTTGAAGTTATTTTGTAACCAAGCTCCACAAATGGAAACTCAAATTTATTGCCAGCTTAACTCTGCTGATACTCAATCTTATCTCCCACCACATCCCAAGTTCTGACCCCATAAGGTTTTTTTTCTAGCCTTCATGCTTTCCTAGGAAGCAAAAGAGCATGATCCATGAATATTTACCAGTATGATTTGTGATTTGTAAGCAGATTTGAGAATAAAATGTTAATATTTCAAGCATCAGAGTTGAAATGCATTCAAACTAAAACAGAGCTCTATTCCAAAGCAAATATGAGGAACAAGCTCTTCCATGGCATTACAGCAAGATTTATTGTTATGTCTCATCTTCTATAAAGCACAGCAATGCTCTCAACTCTCAGGGCAGCCCTTCTCACCTATCATCCTTGGAGGCACCAGAGTTAAAGTTCTCTCTTCCTAAACTGAAATACATTTTCCCGCTAATGAATAGATCAGTGGCCAACATGTTCATCTCCAAGTGTGATATCTGGAATTACCTATGAGATAGAAAACCCCACTCTAGAAACTGTGGGCCCAATGCTCAGAAAATCAATGTCAATTCCTTAGATGTATTTGGACAAAACAAAATGCCCAGTTGAAATAAGTCAGAAGATAACCTAAGAGAGAAAACAAGAGGAAACACGAAGCATTAATCTACAGAGACAATGCTTGTACCCTGCCCCACATTGTTGTAACTCAGCATAAGCAATTACCTTTTCTCTTTCTTTTTTTTATTCAAGTTTTTATTTAAATTCTAGTAAGTTAACACATATGGCAGGTGTAGAATTTAGTGATTCATCACTTACACATAACACCAAGTGCTCATCACAAATGCCCTCCAACTACTTTTTCTTAGATACAGACTTCTCTAGAGAACTTTTGATCCAGATGAGAAGTTCTCATCCTAATACTGGATCTTAGAAAGCTAAGATAAAGGCTCCCTCTCAAGCTTGCTCAACCTCAACACCTGGCATGATTTGACTGATGACTCAAAATGCTAAAATAAAACTAAAGCAGTGTGTTGAGGTAAGAATTAATGGAAGGGTTTGTTTTGTAGGTTTTTTTCAAAATATGTTGCCATTCATTAAAAATCCAGATGAAGACTTTGAGGACCAGATGTTTCCATCTGAGTCTCCTTTGGAAGAGAGTATAGTGAAACAGTTAAAAACCTGAATTCTGGAGTCTGTTTTAACTTTAGTTGTACTAGAATTTTTTATTTGCCCAGTATTTGCATTTTGGGGCTAATACAGAAAAGCCATAGTTTCCCTTCCTACCAATAGGTTGAAATCAAAGGAGAGAGCAAAGACTTGAGGATGCAAGAAAAAATGATCACAAAAGCTTCTTTGGGGTATCTAACAAAGGGAATCAGTGACGAGGTAGTGCAAAGAAGGTAAGTTTCGAATGTTTTCATGTTCAAGAGAGAAACTGTCCTAGCAGGACTGACACAGAAACACCTATTTGTCCTCAATCCTGAAGATCATTTGAAGGCGATTAACTTCTCGTCTACATTGTCTCTAAAGAAAGGATATCCTTCTCCCTAACCTTAAAAATAGAGTCTGAGAGGTAACACAGAGATGCCTGTGAAGGAGAGTTGACACTGTTGAAATTTATCATTTCTTCCTCTTCATGCCCTCACTTTAAACATGCTCCTCTATTGCAGATTACATTTAACTCTGCCTTATTTTGCATCCTTTAGTTATGTGTTTCCCCCATCTCTATATTATGAATTTAACAAGGTAGAGACCAAACACTGTGCCTCTCTTTCTTCTTCCCACACCGTGCCCACCAAGCCTGTACATAATAAGTGTTCATGAAGTGCTTGGTGATAAAATAAAATAGATGACTGAAGTGGAAATTTCAAAGATTCATAGTTTTTTTTTTTCTATCTAGTCTGTCCCTATGCAAAAGGAGGAAGAATGTAAGTTTTATTAAAGTAACCTCATAAGTATCCTTTTACTACTCACTCTCCCCATGAGTGTTCCTCAGATTGCCCACCTCCTTCACTGTAAACATGACTTATGTTCCAAATGTCTCTGTATCAAAACTTACCTGTCTTGCTTTCCATTTATGAAAGGAATTATATTTTCAAATCTTCAGGGTAAAAACTGGTTTCCTGGTAAACTAATCTGTTTGTTCAATAGCTGTTGATTCCTGGCATCTTAAGTGTGCTAGTCTTGAATTTATTTTGTAGGAGGTTCCTGGGACAAATGCCTTTATGAAAAAGATTATGTGTCTGACTCTAGATTGTTTAAGAAGCTAATGGAATTATAATATGAAGTGGAGAAGCTTTTTAGTCTTCAAACCATTCAGCCTGCAACCTAGACCTAGTTATAAATAAGCATTCATATGATGAATATGAAAAATCGAGATTAAAAAGAAGAGCGCCAATCATTCGATTTTCAAAAACTCAAGTCTTGGTGGCTGGTGCCAGAAACTTTATAAATGAGCAGCCGCTTGCGATGAGTGCTGTATTTTATGTATTTAAATGCATTAATATTAGAAAAATGAACAAGAAGTCATGGAAGCTGAGTATTTTCTTACTCTTTGAAAGTCCAGATCTTCAGGGTGACTTCCCCAGAAAACCAAGATATAAATGATTATTACAAGTTAAATAGGCTATTTTGGCTAAAGAATAAACCCAAAGGGGAGATAATGGAGGTGGGGAGGGGGAAATCTGCTATAGGCTGTATATGAAAAGAAGTGACTGCGAAGGACATGATTCTAGAAGAGGAAATTGAAGAAAGACAGCCTAATGTTTTTGCCCATCTTTGATTTTTAGAGAAAGGTGAATACTTAGCTTAACACAGGTAGAGAAGAAAGAATAGCAGAAAAATAGCAGAGCATGGTGAAAAAAAGCAGGTCTTTGAGTAAAGTTACCAGCTCTGCCACTAATAAGATGCTTTAATGGGAAAAAGACACTACTTTTTGGGACTCAAGTTGACCTATATAAAAAAATGAAGATGTTGGACCAAATGGTCTCCAAAGTCTGTTGGAAGAATGTCTGATGCTCAAGGAGTTCAGAAAACTGCTTAGGATGCTTTGAACCCATCAGCTCTATGATTAAAATCTTCACTTATACCCACTTTCCTCTTGTGCAGGCTCAGAGCACTTACCAGTAGATTAGGCAAAGGGGTCAATTCCCAGGCCTTTGGATCTGAAAAATGTGGTGTCACTTTCTCATCTTTGATTCCAATGATAAATTTTGGTTCATGATGCATAAAACAGATTATGAAAGACAAACTCCCCAAGCTATACTGCAGAACCATTAGACACCGCATCTTACTTGCAGGTAGTTTCTTAAAGGATTTGTCCACAGATACACCATGGAAGCCAACCACAATGATGCAATGTGCTTTGACTATCTAGTTGAGAGGGAGAACAACCACCTTTGGAAATGGTGGGAATAATACAGAGCCTGGAAAAGCCTTGCAGTTAACATGGAACTGTGTCCAAGCCATTCATTCATTTGACAAATATCTATTGAGCTCTTATTATGTACCAGGCACTGTGGTGGGCACCAGGAAACCCACAGTAAGCAAGACAAACTTGGTCCTTACTCCAATGAAACTTACAGTTTAAAGGGTGCTATGAGGGGCGCCTGGGTGCCTCAGTCGTTAAGCGTCTGCCTTCAACTCAGGTCATGATCCCGGGGTCTTGGGATTGAGCCCCGCATTGGGCTCCCTGCTTGGCGGGAAGCCTTCTTCTCCCTCTCCCACTCCCCCTGCTTGTGTTCCCTCTCTCGCTGTGTCTCTCTCTGTCAAATAAATAAATAAAATCTTTAAAAAAAAAGAGGGGGCGCTATGACAGTTTTATGGACCACCTACAATTGGATGTCATGGAAGCCCTCCTTTAATAATAGCAATTAAGAATTGAATAAGCCTTCCAGTTCTTTTAGATATTCCTCAAATGAGGTATTTTTCATTTCTTACCTCTGAACACACTATACTTTATCAGGATCCTCTTTACATGGAGTCATCAGAAGTGAATCTCAGATGTATTTTAAGAAGAAAGGAACAGGATTCTCCATTCTCCCTGTTCTGAATACATTGTTACATTAATGCAGCCTGTGATCCCAGTGGCTCTCATATTAACATAATAATGATGATGATAATGATGATGGTGATGAATAAGAATAATGAGAATGCCAAGATTCTGAATGCCTGGACTAAAGTCTGTATTCTACCTCCGTCTTGGTTTGGGTTCCTCCAAGAGCAGGAATAGGTTGAGGAACAGTTACAAGACCTAGATGGCCTGACTCTGCCATATACTCCTCACAGGTAGTTCCTTCTTCTGAGAAACGCCTTCTTCCTCCCTATATTTCTCTGCTTGCCCACTCACTGGCTGGTAGTATCTATAAAAATCTTTGGATCCTAGGGCGCCTGGGTGGCTCAGTTGGTTAAGCGACTGCCTTTGGCTCAGATCATGATCCTGGAGTCCCAGGATCGAGTCCCACATCGGGCTCCCGCTCAGCAGGGAGTCTGCTTCTCCCTCTGACCCTCTTCCCTCTTGTGCTCTCTATCTCTCATTCTCTCTCTCTCAAATAAATAAATAAAATCTTTAAAAAAAAATCTTCGGATCCTAGATAACACTTCCTACAGGAAGCCTTCCTCGACTCCCACACATGGTTGGCTTGCCCTCTTACATGTTTCTATAGCATATTGCCTTTGCTTTTGTCACGGCACTCACCTTGCTATATTTGCGTTGCCTATTGTTCATTTGGATTCATACAACTGTGAGTTCTAAATAGGTGTAGAAGGTGAATGAATGAATGATATTCACTACTTCGCTCTGGACCAAACAAGCATGACCCCCCACATAACTTTGTTTTTAAAAAAGCACAGATCTGCCTTCAGCATAAATGTTGATTTACTCCCAGTGAATATTCTTCCATTAGGCCTATTCTGGTTTCTTCTAATCCATGAAATATGACTTATTTTCGTTATTGGAATAGAATAAGGAAAAGCACACGGTTTTTAAAGACTATTTGGTGGATGCAAGGGGAGACAATCCCACAATAATCAGGCTGCCTCTCCAGCCTGTAAGTCCTGATGAATCCCTCTAAACCACTTCTAGATAGTATATTCAGGAAACTAATCAGACACAAGGTCCCACAGACGGATGTCCTCCAGATGATGCTGCTAGTGAGGCAAAAAGAGATTGACACTGTGTGATTTCCCCCCTTAACTGACAGAAGAGTCCTCATTCAGCCCAGGGAAACAAAAGCCAGGACCTGAGGAACCAGTAGAAGAATAAAGAAGACCATGGACATTAGTGTCTAAGAGATCTTGAATTAAACTCCGGATCTGTCCCTTATCAGCTATATGACCTCCCAAGTCACTTACATCCTATGAGCCTGACTTTCCTCTGCTGTAAAATGGGGATAACATTTCTTTTTCTTAAAACCATGCCTGGGATTTAATATATCCTGATCTTAAAAGATAGATCATAGCATATAGACCAAAGAATATCCAATTTGAAGTGGAAAGGGAAAAAAAAGGCAGTAGGTTGCTACTCTTAAGAAGCAAATAGCTTTTCTGAAAAGATTCTTTTATACTATTGAAACTGTAGCATGCATCAGGCTCACCTGCAGGACTTGTTAAAATAAAGGTCAATGAGCCTGACCCCCTGAGTTTAAAATAAAGGTCAATGAGCCTGATCCCCTGAGTTTCTGACCTGCATTTGAACACTGTGTTGGGTCCTGGGGATATAGGAGTGGGCTCACTGGTCCCTGTCTTCACAGATCTCACAATTTAATGGAGGAGGCAGACATTAAACAATATTCAGACACATGGAGTTTTCAGAAAACATCACATTCAGACTGCCCCCCAGAATATCATTAAGCCCTCTACTGGTTCTCAAACTTTGGTGTACATAGAAATTATCTGGTGTGATGGGTGTTCAAATGCAGGTCCCAAGCTCTACTCAGAGAGTTCAGTAGGTCCGAGGTGAAGCCAGGAATCTGAACGTTTTATAAGTTCCCCAAATCACCCTAATGTAAGTGGTCTTCACCCCACACTCTGGAAACACTGCTTTATTAAAAGACATCATTCTTTGCTGATAGATTTTTAATACAGTCTCCCAGTTGAAGTAAGCCAGACTGTATTTCCTTCCATTTTCATGAAGGAGTTACTCAAAATTAAATCTCTGTGCTTCACTCTCTTCCTCTGGTATTATAACAGCCTTCAAGGAGCTATTTTAACTAAGTAATTCATGGAGAGAACACCTGTTCAGGTGTGTCTTGGCTTTATTTGGAAAATAATAATTATAAACCAAAATCTCACTATTCCTGGAAGGAGATGGGCATCTATTTGTTTGAGGCATAAATAATATTTGTAAAATGGGAAAGAGCAGTGACAATGTATGTTCAACTGCAAACTAGATTCAAGCACCACCTGATAATATCAATGCTTGTAGGAAATGCAAATAAGTCTCATCTCACGTAAACATTTCTAGTCACTGAAGGAGGTCACGGGGAGCTGTGTGACAGAATAATCCTAAAATTACTTCTGAGTTCAGTGGCACAGAATGAGTGTAGAAGATGTCACATGGTGGGACAAATGCTTGACAGGCTCTGGTTCCTGCTCCTTCAAGACATGGGTGCAAGTGAGAAACAGACCACAGATAAAGTGAGCCAAACTGAGAATGATGCCAATGTAGAGAGAAATCGCAAATTTACCTGAGGCCTGAGAGACTTTCGAGCACTTACTATACATCCACAGGAAGCAAGACCATATCAGTAAGGTTTGCCCTTTTCCCCACATTCCCCAATGATACAATGGGATGCTCTGTTAATGGTCTTTTCATTTGTCCCCTCCTGGTAACATGAGAAGGAGAGCATACAGGTACAATATACATTGCCAGACTAGCTTGACAAGACATTAGCACAAGCTGTAACAGGAGGATGAAAAAAAAACAAAAAACCTCAAATACTTAATAAAAATTAATGAAAATAACACACTGCCTATCAAAGGAACAGAAGTTCTTTGGCTGGGGGAAAAGAAATTTCAGAGTCAGATAGTTATTGGGCTTCTGTCAAATCAGAATGCCCTATGTTGCTAATCTATATTACGAAAGTTGGAAAAAATGGTGTTAGATTACAATCTAAAAAGAGATTCTGAGTGGCATTCGAAATCACTTTGGTCCACGATCATTTATTAATCATTTATTAATTATGAGTTGCTCCACAACTGAGCAATTCATCAAGTCAAAAATTACCCACCCATGTGCCATTATGCCTTTTCTTAACATTCACTCACGAATACTTATGGATCATATCACATGTAGAGCACAGAGTGAGACACTACAGGAGGGCACAAAATTCAATCACAAGGGGGCACCCTCTCCATTTGGGGAAACAGAGTACTTGTAAACCATACCATCCCATCAAATACACAGAACCAACTGTCCATATCTTCAACAGCCTCCCACAGCAAGGAGATAATCAGGGGCAGGGATGATCAGAGAATGTGTTTGGTAGGAAGCAAAAGAAAATCTCGTAATGAGTTAAAGCGGATAAAGTAACAATTTTCTGAAGAAGAAATGAGTACATTCCAAGTAGAAGATCTGAAAGGCCCACAGTTTTAATCAAGTAAATCTTCCCTGATTAAAGCCCTGGGAATTATATAAAATAAAGTCTGCCCTTCCTTATCAAATAAATGCAAAATAAAAATAAAACAATATCTTCCACTGATTAAATTAGCAATATAAAAAAATCATTATCAACAGAGTCGGCAAATCCTGCTCTGGGGTTGTATGTGATTTGCTACAACTTTTCTTGAGAGACAACTAGCAATTTGTATCAATGGCCTTTGAATTTATCATACATTTTAAGATAGAAATGTCTATAAAATGAAATCAATGTTGAATGTTTGTAAAATGGAAAAATTACAAAAATGCGTGTGTCCAATAGGTGAGAATTAGTCAAAATATGATGCATCCATATGATGATCGTGATGGGAAGAATATTTAATAACCTGAAAAATTTTCATAGCAACTGATGAAGAATGTGATCCAATTTTCATTTTAAAAGCATTTCCTAGACACTAAAAAGCATCTAAAAGTCTAAAATAATATTCACCACAATATCAATCAATGATGGTTCTGAGTTATAAAGTTAGAGGTGATTCGTATTTTTTTCTTTTTATTTATTTGTCATTTCCACACTTACTATAATGAACATGTATGCCTTAGAAACCAGAAAAACATGAAAAGCGTTCTTTTAACAACTAAGGAAAGAGGTTGAATGAGGAAAGTTCAGTGTTTTCTCATTGCTTACAGTAAAAATGCTAGATTCCCTTACAGGGCTTGGTTCTACCTACTACTCCAGTCTCATCTCATTACAGTCCCATCAACTCACTCAGCCTTAGCCACACAGGTCTCCGGGTGTTTTGCCATTTGCTTTCTACCACAGAGCCTTAGTATAGTAGATTATATTATTTTTGCAATTATACATTCCCATCCCCCTCCCTGTAAGAAGATTATGCTCCTGCTCACTGCCATGTACAGTACTATGTCCCCAGTGTTGAGGTTTGTACATCCTTATCCTGTTGGCTTTGAGTTTGGCTTTGATCTCTACTTCTCAGGCCTCAGTGGCCCCTTCTTGTGGATTTTGAGACTGTTAAAAGCTCACTGTCATCAAAAGGAATGCAAGCAAATATGACAAGGCTACATCCAAGCAGAAGTCTTCAGAGTCATGTTCAAGGTTTCCAATAGTACTCTTGACCTTCTGTTCTGTTACAAGAAGAGCATGTCCCACATTGGGGGGTGTTCCTTCAGTTTGAGTCCTTGAATGAGAAGTGGAATCATGGCCCAAGCAGAGCTACCATCCTCCTACAGCCTACCTGTGAGTAATAAGCAAGTAATAAACTTTTTTTTTAAGATTTTATTTATTTATTTGAGAGAGAGAGAATGAGAGATAGCACGAGAAGGAAGAGGGTCAGAGGGAGAAGCAGACTCTCTGCCGAGCAGGGAGCCCGATGCGGGACTCGATCTCGGGACTCCAGGATCATGACCTGAGCCGAAGGCAGTCGCCCAACCAACTGAGCCACCCAGGCACCCGCAAGTAATAAACTTCTATGGTATAAGCCACTGAGATGTGGAAGTCAGTTATTCAACAAAACACACTAATACACATAGCACGTGGCATTTCTTTATCTAGAATATTCTGACACATCACCTCCACCCTATAAAGTTAATTCTATCTCTTCTTTCACATCTCGGTTCTACCCTAGCCTCTTTCCAGGTCAAATCCTTTTCATGAGCTTTCTCAGTGCTGGGTACTGCTCCTTCTTAACACTTATAACAATCATAATATCACAACTTTTATGTGATTGTTCAATCAATATCTGGTATACCAGCAGACTATGAACTCCTTCAGAGCAGGGATAGTGGCTGTTTTTTCACCCATTGGACCCCCATGACCTAGCACAGTGCTTGGCATATAGTATATCCTCAATAAAAAAAAATAATATTTAAATGAATACATGGAGGAAAGCATGGATAAACTAAGAAAGAACTTTAAACACAGAAGTGAGAAGCATAAATCAAATGGATCAAATATTTGGAAGATATCAATTATAGGTCTTCTAGTGAGAAAACATTGTGAGTCTTTTATAGTGCAAATAAATACATGGTAACAATGTTCAGGATCTCCTAAATAATATTTAAGCACTCTCACTTTAAAGGCACTTTATATACGGCACTTTATATATATTAGTTGATATTATCCTGGTAACTGCTTTGTGATATAAGTACTACAGTCTGCCCCCAACTACCCCCAGAGACATTTGGCACTGTCCCCAAAACCACACTATGGGAGCTGGTAGAATAAGGGTTTAAATCCAAGCACCCTGGTGCCAAAGTCTGTGTTTATAACCGCTAGATTATGCTGCCATTCATTTTTCCTGAAGATTATGAGTACTGGGAAAGACATGTGGAACTGCACTGGCAAGGCAAGAAAATATTTAATTTTAGTTTCCCTATTGTATTACATGGGATCACCTGAACTACTGATAGGGTGGTGTAGGCAGCTCCAGGAGAGCATTTCCCTTTGGGTAAATAAAGCACACTCATTTTCCCACACTGCTCTTATTATTTGGTTCCTACTCAGTGTTCTCTCCCTGATTCACAGGTAAAGTGATGCCCATGACAGTAATGACATCATCATCGACACATTTTGGTCCTCTTCAACTCCCCTTGCTGTGCCTAGCACAATGCCCTGCACATATTAGGTGCTTAGAAAATGTGTTTTGAATCGAACGGGTCCTGTCGTTCTTGCCTTATGATTTCAATGATTGGGATGTACAAACAATCATATGAGATCTAGTTGCCTGTACAACAACTCCATCTGAGGGAGCAAGTGGGATGTGAGAATCTCATTCTAACACTAAACCTGACTGAAGAAATAAGAAACCTGAACACATTGCCTCAGCCATGGAGTAGGGAGAGGAATTGATTGTGGGGCCCATGCATCTGGCTTCTTCTCCAGAAGTAGTAGCACCATGAGGAATGAGCCTGGGAAGTGTTGGCATGAGAGGAGTCAGATTTGGGACGGGTAGTGTAGTGGTGGCAATAATCTAAGGTCTAGGTGTCAGAAGGGAGAAAGGGCAGAACGAGGGCTTAATGTCTTTTCTGGTGGGATAACAAAGGGTTCAATGACATCACTTCTAAGATCTCTTACAGCTGGAATATCTGCGAATCTAACACTGTCCTTTGACAAAGCTCATTTGTAAGTTAGAGGGAGGAGGAACACACTGGAGCCGGCTGGGAAATTCCTGAGGGCAGGGGTAGAAAAATGAATTGGAAACAATGGAAACAACTGGTCTTTGCAGAGTTTAAAAGGCATCAAGAAATGTCAGGTTGGGAAGAGTATTTAGACCTCTTCTAGGGCAGTATTCCTTGAAGCACAGAATGCTGTAGGGGAAATTTTTTAAAATACAGGTTCCTGAGCCCTCTTGGAATCTGAGAGTTTCATGCAGAAATCTGCATATTTAAAACCCAAGGTAATTCCTATGAGTCTAAAAATTTGTAAATCTCTGATCTGGAGAGAGGGAATACTAACTTGTCAGGGCAAGGAAATAAAATCCCCAATGCTTAGATTTGGAATCTGAACAATGATTGTCTTTTTTCAAGGATAATTTGACTCTTTAAGACCACCTGTGGATTCAGTGGAACATCCATTACTTGGCATGACTAAGTGCTTGTTAATAACAGACCTGGAGTGCATTACTGTACTTGCCTTGCTGATCTTCCCAACACAGAGGAAGAAATGGAATCTCCTTTCAGTCTGGTGGTCAAATTTCAACCTGTCTCTCAAGTTTTCTACCTCACCTTTTTTACTGAGAATAAGGGCGGCTGCTACATCTGTCATGAGACAAGCTGGAGCCCACGAAGTAGGGGTGCAATATAGCCAAGTCTCCGGCATAGAGATATAGCTTCTTGGCCTAGAATGAAGTTACCCTGTGAAGCAGCTAAACAGAACCCCATCTTCTGACATTTGGCCTTCAAATTCCTACAAGTTTCTATATCAATCACCAGAAAATGGATGTTCTCTGGTTTCCCATAGCTGGGCCAAGCACCAAGTTCTGGCTCTAACCCAGGGGCTCCCTTTCAAAATAACTTGGAGGGGCCAGAGCCAGGCTGGTGGAGACCAGGCCAACCACCCACAAACTAACAGCATAGGCAGCCTTTCTGGGGTTAACTCTGGGTACCTCAGCTGGTTAGGCCAGCCCTGCCAGGGAGCCTTGAAGGAAGAGGAGGAGGAGGGTGGAGATGCCGCGCTTGGAGGAAGAGCCTCTAAGCCTTGGAGAGGGCGGGGCTAAGCAGGTTTGGGCAGCAGGCCAGGAGAGGAGGAAATGAGGTGGAGGAATTGTGTTCAGGTGTGTAACACTTGGGCTAGGCTTCTAAAAGGGGTTGAAGCTGCCTGCTCCAGCCAGAGATGAGAAGAAAACTTTCATTGGCACTCCTTACCCTTTGAAGGGATAACTGGAGGTGGCAGCAGCCCAGCGTCTCTCCTTAGTGTCCCACCGGAAGGAGTCCTGACTCCCCCTGTCATAGCTGTGAAGCTTGTACCAAGGAAAGAGGAGGTAAGCATCCTACTTAATGCTAGGACTGAGGGTTGTTGTTGTTTTCCTCAGCTTTCTGCCCTGCTTGCTGGCCTGGGACAGGGTGTTACTTCAAAGGGAGCCTTTGAGCTTGTCTCTGGCCTCATCCTCAGTACCCTAGTTCCTGGGGGATGTAGCTATGTCCCCCCTTGGCCCCCAGCAGTTCCAGGCTCCCAGGGACTCTGTCTATTTGGGGTGCTCTTTGCCCATGCTGGAAAGCCCTGTGCATGTAGTTGATTGAGTTAATGAGGGGAGTTGCAGATGGTGATTAATCTATGTGGTTTTGGCCTTTTCTACATGCTAATGAACAGGCAGCCTCTGCCTATGTTGCCTATAGCTTGAATTACTTGTATGGAGAGTCATAATGCACAGGCATTGGTCATTACCTATACTATTCTAGGGCCTCTTCCAAAAGTTTACAAAACCATTATGCAGGTTTTTGAAATAAGTACACATGTGCGAGGAAGAGAAAGAATGGGACAAAGTTGGGTCTCTGATGGTGACTAAAAATAGGAATAGCGAGTAATAGCAAGTTTATGGTTTGCAAAGCATGAGGGTGAACCATATTTTGTCTTGCTGCAAGTCCCCGAGGCAGGTGTTGGTATTATCTACAATTACTGAAGAGGATGCTGAGGCTCAGGTTAACTGAGCCAAACCGATGTTTGCAGGTCCCAGTCCATGCTCTGGACTTAAATCAATGAGGTCATCATTAGTTTAGGGTCTTCCAGACAACCAGGGTCTTCCAGGAACAACCATCTGTAAAGAGGATTTGTAAGGAAGCTTTCTCCAGGCAGAACAAAGCTGACGGCCTCCATCTCCTGTTGCCATATTCAGGAAATAATTTAGATGCTGTCTCTACTTCTCAGGCTTCAATGTCCCCTTCTTGTGAATTTGGAGACTATTTGGAGCCCACTGTCAGCAATATGTAATCCACATGATCTGTGCCATTAAGAATTCAGACTGTGCAGCTGAACAATGGAGAGCTGGTCTTTAAAACATCAGAGCCCATGGTGGAAGGGGAAAGGGAATGCACTCAGAGGCCAGACCCCAGGCTGGTGCACTGTGGTGACTTAGAATTAAACCCAATGCCCCCGGAATGGTTTACCAGCCCTCTCATGACCCCAGATCTTGCCTACACCCCCATCTTACCTAATATCGATCCCTCAATTCCTGGTGAGCCAGCAACACTGACTGCCTATGTTCTTTTCCTCCTTGGGACCTGTGTGCCTAGTTTTCTCTCCACTTGGAACATTTTCCCCTGGACTTTTCCTATATTTGTCTGTCTTCAATCAGATTGCAGCTCAAATGTTGCCTGTTCCAGAGGGCTTCCTAAAATGCCCACAGAAGCTAAAATGGGCCCACCACTACTACTATCACACCCAATTACACTCCTTCAAAGCATTGATTATTTTTGCAAAGCTGATGACCATCTGAAATTCTGTCTTCTTGTTTATTGTGTATCACCCCCACTAGAACACAAGTTCCGTGAGGGAAGAGAGCCTCCATGTCTTCTGCCTGCTGGACAGTCCTTGGCCCTCAGGGCTTAGCAGATTTCCCAGTAATAAGAGAGGCTGGGTTAACAGGTTGAATGAATAATAGAAATGATGAGATACCTTGACCACCCGGATGCCTCCTTCTCATTCAATACCTCCCCTCAGTCTCCCTTGACAAGTCAAAACCATTGGTCTAGAAACTGAAATAAGAAGCACCTGAATTTTCAAGTGCTCAAGGGGCAACTGATTGCATTCCCAGAGTAACATAGGGGAAAAAAGCTAAATGGCATTAAGAGGATTTAGGTCTCTAAGAAATAGCAAGGTATGATAAGGCTGGCTCTGCTTACCAGTGTCGATAAATACCACCACCTCTGATTCAGCCCAGCATGCTCTTCTGGACCAAATGTGGTATTGAGTAGAGCCATGATTGGGTACTTACCATGCTAATAAGATTTCAGAAAGCTGAGAGTGTACCCTTCCAGCCTTGCTTCATCAGGCTTTGCTCACCTGTCTTTTGCTATTTTGGGTGTCATTTATAGGATGGAAAGAGCCTTATATTTGGGACTAGGGGGATCAAAGTGTTTCTATGGGCTCTACCACTCTGTAATTGTGGGCAAGTCCCTTAGTGCCTCCACTTGTCATGTTTCTCCTCTGTAAAATGGAATGATTACAGCTGCCCTCTATAGCCTGTGAGGTTGTTGTGAAGTGCGGATAGGATGCCAGCTGTTTGGGTATTCCGTGTGATAGTGATGTAGAAACAAGCACAATAAATCTCTTGCTCACAAGCACCCTGCCCTGCAAGCGATGGGGAGCAGAGAACACACAGGTGTAGTTTATTTTGCATAATTGCACTTACAGAAAATCCACAATTTCAAAAGAAATGTATGAGAGGAAGAGACTCCTCTGTGGGATTACTTTTCCCAGGCAACTACCTCAAGAATCAACTTACACACTTTAATTAACACCTAGCCTATTTGCTTTGCAGTAAGGAACATTAGAATCCAGCCTAGTGATGCTGCCTCCTTGGCGAGCACACAGCATTTGGCAGTATTTCACATGCTCATGGTTTTTATGGGTCTCTTCTTATACTTCTGTGTTCTTCATTGTAATGTATGTTAAGCCTTCCTGGCATCAGCCCTGGCTTTATTTGGTTTAAGAGACTTCTGATTTTTATATCTGATCCTCAGGTTGTTCTATAATTTTTTTTAAGGCGCTCCTTGTTCTAGTCCCTTATGCTGTTCTTGATTTGCTGATTTTTAAAAATTGCTTTTTTTTTAAAGAAAATATATCTTTGAATCAAGAACCATGCCAGAGTCCTAATGATTTTCTGGGGAAAAGCGGGTCCGTATGCAAAATTGTATCATGGAAAGAGAATTACATTATGTGGAGACCCAGGCTTGAATCCTAGCCCTGCCTCTCAGTTACCCTTATCCAACTTCTGGGGCCTTGGTGGGAATAAGAGCAATATGAGCAGTGCATTTTTGTTGGGAATTTCCTAAGTATTAAGAAGATTATTTAATAATCTCATGTGATGTTTATCCTGATGATCTCTCTGTTTGGAAATAGGGAATATGAGACATGGTGGTTATGAGGTCATCGGTAGAGAGTGATGGAACCCAGATTTGAACGCATGCTTGTTGACTTGAGAGCATGTGCTCTTACCTCCCAGGCTTATTGCCTTCTACTCTGAAACACTATCCTGGGATCTTTCTTTATACACAATTTGACATTTCTGGGCCTGCCCTCCTTAGAGGCTGTCATCCAATGAGATGATGCCTATGAAGATTCACTAAAACTGCAGTTTTACTTCACCATTTTTCTTGTTTACCAAGATTTAGAGAAATATTCTGTAAGGACTCCCTTTCTCCAAGTGGCCTTTGAAGAAAATGACAAATATTTTCATAAAGCAAAATGGTGCACCTTGCCAAAAAGGAGTATGAAGATCATCAACTCTAACTCCAAGCATACATTGGATACTGCGCTAGACCCAAACTTTTTTAAATTCTTAAAATCTTTAGGACAATGTGCAGATATTATATGCTACACTAGAGAATGATAATCAACATTTACTAACCACCTCATATTCAGCACTGAGAGAAGCATTTTCCTCATTTCATGTGCAAGAGGCCATTCATCATCGTGGTGAAAGATGTGGCCTCGTGGTTTAGAGTGCCTGGCTCTGTCAGTTGCTAGTCTTGTGACCTTGGACAGGTTTCCTAGCCACTCTTTTAGCTTCCCAGTCTATGATTGGGAATATTACTGAACTTTCTCGTGTTGTGAGCATTGTAGAAGTGCTGGAACAGTTCTTGATATGTAGTGGACTCAAATATTTGCTGCCATCGTAACTTTCCCCTCAGCCCTTCCGTAAGTGAGGTCCCCTCACCACCATCTTATAAATGTAAATACAGATAAAGAGTCAGGTCACATGGCTAGAACCAGCATTTGAACTTCTGTGTTCATCCAGAGCCTTCCCTCTTCTATGTTCTATTTCCTCAATAAACTTTCAAGGAAACACCAATATCTCTGGGAACCCACAGTTTGATGGGAGTTTACACTCCAAGACCAAACCTACTTTCTCCCCATGCATGTACCCAGAGGTACTTATTGGTCTCCTGTATCTTTAGACTGGTGAGTAAAGAGTCTTGTTGAAAATGACTAAGTTGTGTCTCCAGGATATCATCAAAACAGCCAGAAGTTTTTCCTCTATTCAGGATTCTCTCTGTGGGCAGGCAACCGCACTGGACTTGGGTTGGTAAATTTGCTCATTAAAAGCAACCATTGGCACTACCATTTCCCAAGACAGAATGCTGACCTAACCAGTTAGGGGGCTTCTTTTAGCTCTAAGAGAACACCATCCTGTGCTGGCTTAAATCTGTTGACCTAAATTCTCTTGGGTTAGTACCAATGTTGGGCTACAAAACCAGATAAATTGTCCAGACATCTGTCCTGGGCTGGTCAAAGACCAGTGCCATTACTTGTGCTCTTTTGGCTGTGGTACCCAGTTGGATATTGAAGTTATTTTACAAACTCCTTCTCCCCCTGTGTGGGGACCTGCCTCTGCCAGGATCCCAGCACACACTGTCAGAGCACCATGAAAAGCAGCCATGCCTGCTCTGAGTGTGCCTGTGTCTTAAAAATCTCTCAAATATTGGTAGTAATTAATAATTAACAACAGCTTCCTTTTATTGAGTACTTGCTATGTGTGAGTTTACTTAATTAGGTTCATGTAATCCTAACACAACAACTATCTCAAGTAAGTTCCCGTATTATCCTCTCTATTTTAGGGAAGAGGAAGATGACATGTAGAGAGCTCATAAACTTGGCCAGGGGCCCCCAGCTCAAAGTGGCACCACTGGGACATAAACCCAAACCTGCGTAACTAAATACGTGTTCTTCACCTCTGTGCTAACTGCCCCATACTCCTCCTGCCTGAATCACCCTCACCTAGATGGTTTGATAACACGTTACTGATTAGCTGTGGAAAAACTCGTTCTGCTGGGCCACCCCACAGGGGATGTGGACAAACCTGTCTCACCGGTTTCCCTGGACCTTCCCACCCTGATCTGGGTGGTGAGCTTATTTTTCCTTTTGCCTCATCTTATCCAGACACAGTTGAGCCCCTTAATTACTCAGCTTGGCCTTCCCTCCCTCATCCTTCAGTCAATGGAATACTATAGTAGATGAACATGAGGGTGAAGTCTCTGTCCCTCCAAGGCACCCTCAGCCCACTCCTTACCCTTTGGAAAAGTAACCTTTTTGTGTTTTTCCAGTTTCTTTCCTTTCTTGCTCTCTTTTCAACCTGGTTTATGAGCAAGCCAGATTTGATCACAGATCATAAGGCATATTTTCAATGCTGTGAGACAGTTCAGTAATTGGCATCTTAGCCTGAGCAGTGGTCTGTGAATTCTGTCTTTTACAAAAGCAGACAAAATGGTGGTCTTCACTGTAGCTATCAACAGTTGCTTCTGCAACTGGACTCTTACCAGTAAGGAATGCAGAAAGGAGTTGGAGAAATCTAGTTAAATCTTAGATACCATGCCTCTTAATGTCTATGTGATCTTGCACAAATTACTTATTTTCCACAGTAGCAAAACACTGCTTTCATTTCATACAGCTCTGTGTATTTTACTGACATTTCTACAGTGTCCCAGGCACTGACCCCTCTATGTATACATTTCCCTTAAGTCTGCGACCAACTTAATGAGGTAAGTACTGTGGTCATCACTTTACAGGTTAGAAAACTAAGGCTGATAAGGTTAAGCACCTATTAAGTAAGTGATGGAGGTGGGATTTCAACCCAGTTCTTTCAAAGTCAAAATCCATTCCATGGACCAGCATAATGCACTGGCTAATGGTTCAATGTTAAATTGTTCCCTTTCGACCACAAGAACATGCACAAGTCTTTCTCTTGTGCAGCTCATGCTGAGGACATTTTTCCAGTCCCCATCCAACTGTACTGCTCCTTATTTGCCAGCCTTCCAATCGATGACTGGAGCAGCTCCAGCCAGTGCCCAGATCATCACTCATTATCCCTTCTGTTCAGTCTGCTCTCCCTGTCACAGAAAGAAAGACACCTTGTGGATGAGAGTAAATCTTTTGTTGTTGTTGTTTCTAACAGTTGAGAGATCTTCTAAACAAATACTTATGCTTACTTCTGAAAATACAACCATCTATTTCCTCTTCCTCTGTATGGTAGAAGCATCACCAGACACCGCTGCATTTCCAGGACACTCCAGGACAGAAAATCAGGGGCTGTATGTGGGTGAGCTGAGTAAGCCATGGAGTCAGGGGCTTGGAGGGGACCCATTACAACTTAAGTCCATGAGTACAAGGGTCAATTCCATCTCGTTTGTCACTGTTCCCCGACTCTTAGAGCAGTGCCAGGCACATAGGACAGGCTTACATATTATTCACTGAATCAGTATATTAGCACCTAAAAAAAAAAAGTGTCTATTAAATGTTTTCTAGATATTGTTTTGCTTAAAAGTAAACAAAAAAGGGTGGTTGAGGGGGTCACTGTTGGGCCATTGGAATTCTTAAATTTGCAAACAGTTTCTTTTATTACTGCAGACAGTTTCCATGCCCAGCTTCACTTGGAGTTAGTCCGGACTCCGTTTTAGGACGGAGCTCATTTCCCTCCCGTGTAATAGCACCATTTCTCCTGTCACAGCTCACGCTGAGAGGCCTGTCACACACACTCTACCTCTTTCCATCCCAGGTGGAAGTTTGTCTGGGTGGTGACCACCTGAGTATTCCTGGACCCCGCTTTTTGGCCACATCCTCCTTTTTTCTTTGCTTCCAGGACCATAAGATTTCCACTTAGCACTAGCAACCAACCAGGCACAGTGCTAAATACCTCCATATACTACTACATTTAATCACCCCAAGAGCTTCACCTTGGCATTTTGCAAATTACAAAAGCTGACAATTGGAAAAGTAAGGTGACATGCTACAGGTCCCCAAGCCTCCGTGTTGAGTCTGTGGGCTCCCAACCCCAAGCTCTTTCCACCAAGGGCTGCACCTCTTGCCTTCAGCTGAGGCTTGTTATACAACCTCCCCTGTGAGAGGGACGCTAGTCCTTTTTTGACTTTCTCAAGCCAGATACCCACCACATTAAAGGTGTGATTTCCCCCCCCCCCCCCCGCCCTGGAAGGGCACTTTCTGACGTCAACTACTATGAAGTGTCTGGGGCTGAGTTCCCTGTATCTATTAGGAAACACAAAATCCCATAAAGGACCTGCACCTTCACTCTTGGTTGCCATCCTGTTAAGGATGACAGAGGGGCTGCTGTGTGGTCTGAGAGAAAAGGCTGCAGTTGGCTACAGGTCACAAGACCTTAAGGGAAGGCCATTTTCACTGCCCAGTGTGTGGGACTGAAAGTCAGTTGGGAGCTCAGAAAGAGAGTTTAGCAGGGGTGATTCTATTCTTTGGTTCCTCATGACATACAATTACCACATGTTGGGACTCCACCAGGGCAGCCTTCACTAATACTTACCAAACATCGTTATTTCAACCGAAATGAGATTTGTATAAAAGGCAACTACTCTAAGTGGAAAATTACTATTATCACAAACAACAACTGTAAAATTAAATACAGTGATCACAGAGCACCATGAGTAAACTCTACCCAGACAGTACTTACCCATGGAAAGCTCTGGCCTGGAGACTAGTTCTCGCTTTGTCTAAAAGGAGAGTTAAATATTAACTGGCACTGTTTTGTGGGTATGGAGTTTCAGTTTGGGAAGTTCTGGAGATGGAGGGTGGTGGTGACTGCCCAGCAGTGTGAGTGTACTTAACACCACTAAACTCTGCACTTAAAAATGGTTAATATGTAGGTTGTTTATATATATTTTACCACAGTGGGAAAGAAAAAGGAATGAAGCAGCTCTTTGTGTACCTCACAAAACAATCTTCAAGATATCTTAAGTGAAAACAAAGTGCTGAACTGTGTGATTAAACTGCTGTAACTTGTAGTTTAAAAAAAAATAGACACACCCACACATCTATGCTTGTATATGCAAGAATCCCTCTGAAAGAATAATTGATTCCATAGAGGGAAGGGGCTCTATGGCGTGGGAGCAAAGAGGGAGGGAGGGTCATTGCTTGCTGTTTGAAGTATGTTCCATGTGCACCTGTAACTCATTCTAGTTGATAATATTTTATCAAAAATGACTGACTAGCATCACAATGAAACTGTCTCTCTAAAGCAGTGGTTCTCAATCTTGGCTGCATCCTAGACTGTAGCTGCTCAAAATAAAGTCCCCTAATGAGCAGCATCAGCATCACCTGGTTACAAATGAGGATCTCAAGCCCCACCTACATCCTTGGAATCAGAAACTGCCTTTGACCAAAATCACCAAGTGGTTTACAAGACATGACAGAGTGAGAAGCTAGGCACAGGACTGATTTAATCCTGAGGTGGGGCTTGAGCCTGAGGTTGATCAAAGCACCCCAGGTGATTCCATGGGTCAGTTGATGCTGAGAGCCACTAACTTCATGCAATTAAGAAAAATGAAGAGGTTGAATTTCCCTATTACGTGATTCAGTTTTATTCATCGTGGTCTCTGTGTGCCTGTTAAAAATCATTACACACGCCACGCTCGAGAGCACTGGCTTCAGATCTCACAAACATCACAGGAACAGAGAAGAGTGAGATTCACCGGAACTTGTTGGGGAAAATGTTCTTTACCAGCTTTGAGTACACTTTTCCCCTTATATAAAATAGACTTCTGCACCAAACATATACCAATCAAGCATTTTTTTTTTTAATCCAGGAATATAGCATAATGCCAAGTCATCATAAAATCAGACTTTGGAGTTAGAAAGATAGGCATCTGAATTCACCTCTCTGAGCCCCTTGCCAAATGGGGTTAACACTTATCCTACGGAGCTGTGTTATTTGAATGAGATAGTGTAGATAATGTTTGATCCATCCTATGTGCTTGTGAGGTGACAATGGGATGTTTATGTCCATTCTCCCCTCCCCGACACATCGTGTCCAGGGCTGCTATCACTGTCACTGCTTCCTTCACATTTGCTTATCTGCCTTGAGCATCTCTTGTACAGGGGACATTTCTCACATTGCAATTGAAGCCAAGGAACTTACCTTCTACCACCCCCATCTCTTGACAAACAGAAAAAACTCTGCTCTCCCTTACCAAATCATCTGACACATTTTTAAAATACAAGTGAAACCTCATTACATGGATGAACAGCTTCCCATCAGCTCATTCCTAGCTCTGATATTAATATAATTGTTGCCGAGACATTACATTGGCCTCGGAGGCAGGCAGGAAGGGTTCGTTTTCAGCACCCCGAGATGAGTGCAAGTGCAGAGAGCTGGTGGAAGCTGCTAGATTTCTGCACGGATAGATGATGCTGTAGAGTGGACGCCATGGCTCCCTTTCACTGCTGTGACAGGTAACAGCTGGATAGGGTATCCAAGTCAGAGATAGATGTCCTCCCCCCACAGCACCCAGAATCATCTTTTCAAAATACAAATCTGAACATGTTGAAACTTGCCTAAAACCCTGTGAGAGCTTCTTACTACTTTGAGAATGAAGATTAACTTTCGTAATGGGGTCTACAAAGTCTGGCTTCTAGCTACTTTCCAGTCAAATCCCCAACTCCCATTTGTCTGATCATTGTGTTGTCTTCCTCACTTGATTGAGTTCTTGCTCTATGTGAGTCCTGATTCCCAGGCCATAGACCAAGTTTGATTTTGTGCAGTCTCGTAGCCTTAGGGCCTAGTTTGTAGCAGATGCTCAATAAATATTCATGGAAAGAATAAACACATGCAAGGATGTGATACAAGGGGTTCCTTCCTATTTTGCCACCCCCTGCTTTGCAGTATGTCTCCCAGTAACATTGAAATGCTGGCAGTTGCCTAAATAAGTACCAGGCTTCTTATTCTTTCTACCTTATAGCTTTTGCTTGACTACCTTATAGCTTCTGCTTGACTACCTTATAGCTTTTGCTTGACTGGACCCCCAGTCCTGCAGTAAAACTATCCTCTTATTTCTCACTAACTTTGTCTAGGAAATCTTACTCTTACACGGGGCTTTTCTCCAATAAACTCCAATAAGCTTTCTCCAGTAAACTCCAATAGACTCACCAACCTTCTAGGCTTCTGAGCCATTATAGCCCTCCTTTATGTCCTCATTGCACTCCATATATAATCTCTCATTTCATTTAAGTCCATTCCAACTTTGTGTCTGTCTTTCCAACACATTGAGAAAAAAGAAACGGGATAATGTAAAGTGTGTGTTGTATGGTAGGTAATGAGTAAATAGGGTGTGTGTGTGTGTGTGTGTGTGTGTGAGAGAGAGAGAGAGAGAGAGCGTGTGAAAATAGGTCACTGATATTTCATGGTGAATAAAGAATTATGCCTTATAACCTTGATGCTTTTGTACTCGATGTTTCCTCCATCTGGATTCTTTTCCCATCTCTTCTCCTGGTTATTTTATTTATCTTTCAGACCTTCAGTTATACCACTGCCACATGGAAGTTTTCCCCGCCCCAACCCTAGACTCCATCAAACCCACTTCTAGCTCCTTTATGTTTCCTTCATGAAGCAGATTACCATTTCTAAATACAAACTGTATTCTTAATTTCATTTGCCTTTTGTTATACTGGCAGCTTCCTGAGGACTGACTTTGTTTTCATTCCCCACCCCCCACCCTCAGCATCTAACTTAGTGCCTGGCATCCTGTAGGCACTCCCTGGAATGAATAGTTGATTGTCTACAACGCTTTTTTTTGTTCCCGAGTACAAAAAGAGAAATTAGATTAAGAATGCCTAGCTTCCCTTCCTTACTGTGGTCCTGTGAGCCTGTTCCTCAATTGGCTATATATATATACAAACACCCCACCCCACCCCCAGTCATTCAACAGGGCAGGCACTTGCAGGGAAGCATTGTGGCTGCTGGTCCCCACCCTGTCCCATAGTGCTCTTCTCCCTGCTTAAATCAGGCTACAGTTGTCGGAGAACTTGTTCCTTGGAACACTCAGTCAGGTCCAGCTGCCAACTGCTGAGACAGCAAAGGTGCAAGGTGACAAACCCAGAAGGGGAGGCAGGTGGCAGGGAAGAAAGCAAAGTTGTGGCTTGTAAGTAGATAGGACATCCTCAGACATGTTCCATCTGGAAAAATTAGCCTTACCAGACTTGGGGCTGGCAAGGAGGGAACTGATACTCTCCTGCTCCCACTGCCACTCTCAAAACAAACCACTGGTGTGATTGGACTTGAGTATAATAGCCTTCCAGGTGACATCACACCCCCAGTCCACTTATACCACTTGAAGCTGAACATTTCCCTGTCATTGACATTGATAGGACCCTGACATTCCTAACATCGCCAAACCACTACCAAGTTTTTCTTCCTTTTGTCCTGCCCTAGAAAGCCTTCTGGTGACTGTTCCCAGGCAGCTTGAAGGTTAGAAGCCTTCAAACATCTAAGCAGCCCAGGGAGAGGCTTGGCAGGTATGTATATGAGTATGTTTGTCCTTGACTAGTAGCAGCCCTATTCCCATGGGTTGGGCAGTAGCTTGGTTATCATAAGAAAATTAGGCAGGAGGAGAAAAGTGCATTGAGCTCAGAAGCCTGGGACCCACACCCAGCTACCTGCTCTCTGTGCCTTATTTTATCCCCTGTGAAACAAAGGGGTAGGACAATAGGAGTGATTTTCTCTTTATGTTCTCTGGAGCTATGGGGGTCAAAAGAGATGATTTGGGGCCACCGTGGAGAGCAGAGAAACAGGACCTTGAGGCATTCCTCCCCATGCTCACTTGTATACTTGAAACCATAACATATACTCCTCTTTTCTCAGAGAAGTTTTCATCTGTTTCACGTACTGGCATACTGGGAAGGGTACATGACACTGTAGGTGATAAGAAAGTGGGGTCCAGTTAAGCATGAAAATATTTAGAAACCACTAAACCAGGTAACATCTGAACTGTACCAGCCCCTTGAAACTCCGGCTGTAATATTGGGATGCACAGTCTTGTTGCAGATGTGTATCAGAAAGTTAACAAGAGTATAGTGGTTAAAGAGTATGGACTCTGGAGCCAGACTGCATAGGTTTGAGTCTGGCTGCTGCCCCATACTGTGTGTCCTTAGGAAAGTTATTTAACATTTCTGTGCCTTCATTTCCTCATTGCTGAAATGGGCATAAAGGAGTATCTACCTCATGGAGTTATTGTGAGGATTAAAATGTTTAAATAGGTAAAATGCACAGAATAATGCTAAGCATAAAAAAAGTATTCATAAGTATTGGAAGTTACTGTATTGCTTAGTGGCATTAGTAGTTTTTAACATTTTGGGGGATCATACATCCCTCAGTAAATCTATTAAAGCTATGGACTCTTGTATACCAAAAATCTTGTGCATTCAGTTCAGAGAGCAATTAGTTCCTTGTCTTTAGTGGATCACTGGGACCCAAAAGAGGGAAAGACTTTGCCCAAGATCATGTAATGAAGGAGAAGTAAAACTAGAACCAGAGTGTGGGTTTGCAGTTCCCAGTCTGGTGTTCTTTTCAGTGCATATACCATTCCTCCCGAATGCAGATGGAAGAGCATCACAAAGACTTGGGTTTTATCCCTGTTCTTCCACCTACTAATTGTATGACCTCGGCAAGTTTCTGAACATCTCTGAGCCAAAACAAGTTTGCTTGTCTGTAAAATAGGGATATACGGCACCTCATGAGTTGCTATAAAATTCCCACAACAGGGAATACGGACTAGGTGGCCCACCTGCCTCCCACCCTCCGTCTCTATGGTAACAGAAGGGCAGTTCTGGGAAGTCAAAACTCTCTTCTACACAGAAGGCCAGCTAATGGATTGAAAAGGGTTTCCTCTCCAAAAAGTGTGATGGTACTAGAAAATAAATTGGTATACTTGAGAGATAGCCCTGAGCCAAAGCAGGGGGAGAGTAATTGCTTTGTTCTCTTTTCATAATATCCCTTGCCTAGATGTCCAGGGACTGGCTCTCTAGAGGGTACTACCTCCAAACAAGCTTTCCTCCCCACCTTTGAATGTTATTTCATCATACTTTGAAGAGCTTTTAAAGACATAATATGATTTGAAGAAGGTACAGTGACTTGTTCAAGGAGGGACTTACTTATAAGACTGGCACGAGAACTCAGGCCTCCTGATTTTGAATCAGGACACTTCCTTTGTTCTTGCAGTCACCCTGATCCTACAGCATCTCACTTCTAGGTTCTCCATGTCTGCAGCTTATATTTGGGCACCTGCCTCAACAGAGCTCTCTTCTAGGCTTTATGAAATCCCTCTGACTAGGCTTCCCTGAGATCAGTCCCCATGTTGTGTCCAAGAAGAGAAGCCGGTTGTTCCCTAGGTCTAAACCCCGAAAGGAATTTTTCTCATGGTCCTTTAAAAAGAGAACTGGGCAACTTCACCAGCCTTTTATTAAAATTATGGTAAGTCTATGTCCTCAATCCCATGTTGGTAACTCCTTTCCCTGAACAGCTGTATATTTAGCATCTGGACATAAGTCATGACTACATATAACCTTGCATTTTTCATGAGTTGGTTCATGTTTGTAAGTCTTACCTTACCAGTTAGATTTGTAAAGTGTCTTGAGAGTAGGGTTCTGTTTTATAGCCTTTTTGCCATTGAGTCTCACACAGTTCTGAACATAGAAGAAGGCTTAGTTTAACTTTTTTTTAACCTAACCAAGCAAAACACAAAAGCCTGGTTAATTTTCTTTTATAAATAAATATATACATACACACACACACATATATTTAAGAGGCATGTAGCTTATGTATTTGTAGAAGTATGTTGTTAAGTCACTTAACCAGTAAAACAATGAAAAATCAGTCAATTAATAGCTTCTGATAAATTATTGCTAATTAAATTTTATGACAGAACAGAGCCAATTTATATTCATCTTAGAAAGAACTCTATGTCCCTTGAATTGCTGCAAATCTTTCAAACAAGGTATACATTTATTTAAGCACCTTCCAAAGGGACCTAGTTTCAGAGATTGCAATTTGCTAAGAGATTGGACTGGGTATTTCCACAGCAAATAATTCCATTTACATTACACCCAGGCCCAGTAACACTGCATGCCCTGAATAACTCATTACTATCAGTGCAAGGTGTCCAACCCTATAAAAGGCGCAAAGCATAAAGAATATATAAAGGAAATAGAACATTCAGGTTCTTTACATTTCTTCAGCTTTTTTTGTTTTTGTTTTTGCTAGCACTCTTCATGGGACTTTAGCTGGGGGAAATGAAAGAAATGAGCTGTACAACCAAATCAGAATGTGGATTTGAGCCATGTGGATTGAAGTAAAGGAGATAATGGATGGACTGGGATAATGAGCTCAGAATGGCTAGAGGGCCACTAGGTGTATGCAGCTTTCATTTTCCGGAAGCCGGTCTTATGAGGCTGCAGTCCCATGGCAAATGTCTCTGGTGCCAGCTCTGCCTCTGGGATCCAACAAAGTTCTGAGAGAGGGGAGAAAATAAAAATTCCAGAAGGGAATCCCTCTAGCATCTCATTTTCTCCATCAATCTTAGCTCCTTGGATTTTAGAAATAGGTGTCCAGGGAGCAGCAAATCCCATTGAGTTTTATAGGGTGGTTACAATCCTGTCTCAGGGTGTGAAAAGCATGGACCTCGGGCTGGAACTTGGATGTCCTAATTTCCATCCTGGTGCTAGATTCATGGGAAGATGAGCAAAAGATCACTTATCTGTTTATCTATCTGGAGATTTATTTGAAGGAGTTCTCCTTGGTGTGTGTGTGTGTGTGTGTGTGTGTGTCTGCAGTTGAGGTATAATGACAAAAAGCATTGTATTCATTTCAGGGGTACAACATGATAATTTGATATTTGTATGTATTGTGAAATGATCACCACCAGAATACAGTTAATATCATCACCATAAAGAGTTAAAAAACCTTTTTTATTGTGATGACAACTTTTAAGATCTGTTCTCTTAGCATCTCTCAAATATACATTACAGTATTAACTATAGCCACTATGCTGTATGTTACAAACCCATGGCTTATTTTATAACAAGAAGGTGGTACTTTCTGATCCCCTCCACCCATTTTGCTTGCCTGCCCCTCACCTTTGGCAACCACCAGTATCTATGTATCTATGGTCTGTTTTTTGATTCCACATGTGAGATCGTAGTGTATCTTTCTCTGACTTACTTCAATTAACGTAATGCTCTCAAGATCTATCCATGTTGTAGCAAAATGGCAAGATTTCCTTTCTCATCGCTGAATAATGTGCCATTGTATGTATATGTGTGTATGTGGGTAGGAGTATGTGTGTATGTACACATGCACCTCCACACACACACATTTTCTTTATCCATTAATCCACGGATAGGTGCTTATGTTGCTTCTGTATCTTGGCTTCATTGTCTCTAATGAAGCTAAATATTTCAATCAAATCCAGATTCTACTATAATCTGCAGAACAGCTAATGTTTGAGGGGCATTGGGATGTTGCCCTGGAACTGAGTCATGGCCCATCTTGATCTCTTGCCCTCACTGAGCCAGTGGCCTCTATAGTTCTTCTCCCTCATTTAAAGTGCTACCTTTTTTTAAGACCCATTTATCAAAGAAGCAGGAGAAGATACCTTCTGAATTATTCAAACCCTACTCTTCAGGGTCACACAGAGCACAGGGAAGTGTGGGATGCCAGATTACATTGCCCCACTGAACCACCCCACCTGGTATCCTTAGGGTCTCTAGAGATAGGGAAAGCACAGTTATTTAATACCATCCAGAATCTTTAAGAAAGAATTAGAAAGAATTATCCCTGTCCCACAAATTTCCATATTTCCTTAGGTAATTTATTCTTCATTATTGTGCCTTTAATTTTTTTTTTTTATCCAATTCTACCCTGTGAGAACTTCCATTCATTTGTTATGCTGAGTATACAGGCCCTGCCTTACCTGTTCCCATCTCTGGCCAGTGCTCACACAGCCCCTTTCCACACCAGTGGAAGTAATCTCTCTCCCTACTGGGGTGAAAGCTCCTTGGCAGTGCTTACCTTTTTTTTTTTTTTTTGTCTTGCTCTTGGGTCTTTCCATATAGTATGTTTATTTAAATATGTTTCAACTAGAATAGATTAATAATCATGATGCTAACCACAGTTATTTGCTATTATTTGCTAGACACTGGGCTGAGAACTCTATGTGCATCATATTTAGCAAGCAGGTCGCTGTTTCCTCATAGGTTAAAGTGGAAATATTACCATATTTTTTTATGTTTAAAGAAACCAGCCTGGGTCAGATGGTCCATTGAGGTGAACTGCATCCCCTGAGAGTATAATCCTTTGAAATTCTCCCCTCTCTGACTTCATGAGGAGAAACATTTTTATCCTAAGTTCTGTTAAAGGAAGAATATCCCCCATGGTTTGCTTTTTTAAGACAGAACTGTTTAACCAACCTCACAGGCTATAGATTCATCAGACTCTCACATACTTTGGGTAAAGCTTCAATGTCTCTGAACATGTGCACTCCTCTGCCCACCCAAAACCATCTGCTAAAATCAGAAATGACCTTGAGAGAAATCTAGTTCAGCCTTCTACTTCTAATCGACTCTGGACTTAAGCATCCTGACCATACTAGGCAAAAGGAAGCCTCAGTCTTCCATTAGATTGATTGATGGATGGATTGATTTGAGAAAGAGCATGCATGAGAAGGAGGGGCAGAAAGCAGAGAACAGAGCAAAGGCCAGATCATTTATGGCCTCATAGGCTATGAAAAGGAGCTTGGGTTTTACTTATCCAGCCCCTGCTTTTAACAAATTCAGGAACTAAAGCCCAAAGGTTAAGTGACTTGTTCAAGGTCATTGAAACACTCTGTGGTTTTGGAAATTAGATCTTTTCACTCCCTGACAGTTGTTCTGCTTTACTGAGCTGCTTGCAAACAGCAGTTGTTGTTTTTTTTTCATGTTGGTCAGCTGAGGCCGGCCTTCAAGATAAAACCCCCGACATTCCTTTGTACTCTTTGCAATTGTGGTTTTTCCAATGTTGTTGTAATATATCATTTTCCTCCTAATTAGAAATATATTCTTATTACTTAGCTGTTTTATAAACAAAAGCCAAAATAGAAGAGATTCCAAACTATTTAAGTCAACATTAGTTATTAAAATACTGAAATAGTCCAGATGGGGGGGGAAAACTGATGGGTGGCTCTGCAAACAGCTTATTGAAGTTATTTCTATTGCTGATCCATTAGGACCAATAAAATAACACACCGAATCTGACAAGATCCTGCTCCTTGATTCAGGACACTGATTGTCTCAAGAGAGGGTCTGCTAAAGCTAATGGTAGCCCTTGACCAGGTTCCTTTGCTCATCCCTTGTAACGCACTGGCCTGCAACTAGAACATGTGTCATCAGAGACCACCCCTTGCCATGCCCAATGGGGGAAATCAAGGCTTCGATATCATATTTGAGTTTGAATCATTTTCCAATGCCATGTTATTTTCATCTATTATTTCAAGATAACTCAGGGTTTTTATAATTAACCTGGACAATATAAGTATTTTGCATACAAAAGTAAGCAAAATATCTGCCAAAGTATTTGGCTCCATAATGTCCCTTCCCTTCCTATAATGTCTCTTAGAATCAAGGTCTCTCTGTGTCCCAGATCAATCTGCCTCTTTTTGCTCCATACATAATATGCAGGTCCAAAAACTATTTAATAAGCACCTACTGAATGCCTTGAACTGTACCATATACACCCAACTAATTAATATTTAGGGAGTATCTATAATTTCCCATCCTTGTACCAAACATTATGAAGTCTATAGGAGATAATAATCTTTCTAAAGAGTTTAACATAGATACATAATTTCTGTCCTAAACAGTTTAACACTTAAAAGGACAATTTCTAGTTAGAATCTTATTTAGGATTTATATTTCTAAATGTCAGAACATATGTCCCTGGGAGGAAGAGAGAAAGGAGAGAGGGATGCCAACTGGAGCAGCCAGAAGACTTTGGGAGAAAGGGGCTTGTGCTTGGCAGGATGAGGGTAAACCAATAAGGAGTTGGTGGCTTTCCAGGCTAGGGGACGAACAGCTATGTCAGCATGAGCATAGTGTGGGTATAGAAGAGGAGAGGATGATAAAATGATAATGCCTGCCACTACCTGGATTAGATGTCTTGTTAGGAGAAGGGCTTTTCAGGGTGCTGGAGGCAGAGAAGATTTGGGGGGGACATCTGAGTACTCACTCTGTTTGGTCCCCATGCTGAGAATGTGGTCTTGTACCACTAAGTTGAAGAACCTGGGTAGACTGATACTTCCAAGTAAGTCTCATAATTCTTGCTTCCTCTAGAATGTTGATATAAGCCCAGACATAAAAGGACAGTGATGTGGTGGAATCCTCTCTAACCTTGGTATCTGTGTGAAAGAGTCCCCTGCGGCCAATGTCCCATTTGGAAACTGGGGATTCAGGAAGAATAGCCAACACTTGCCATACCTTATCCTATTCACCTCATCCATCGATGTGGTGAATTCTTGACCAGATAAATTGGCTCCTTACCATGCTGAGAAAGCCTTCCTGATAGTCCAGGCTGCAGGACCTCTTCTGGAGTTCCCAGACCCTGCTCTCCTTCCCCCCAACAGAACCCTCATCACACGGCATTGTGATTGCCTATCTATGTCTGATGCCCATGAGACCATAGGCCATTTGGGGTGAACAGGTACCATATTTGTTTTTATTTTGTCCCCCATTTAATTCCCAGAGCCTTGCACCATACCAGGCACATAGTAGATATTTGATTAATGTTTAGTTAATTAAATTGATTATCAGCATTCCTAGGGCAGAGGGTGGCAAGTGTAATATAAGGAAGATGGGGCCAGAACTTGAAGGCCATTAAGCCTGACAAAGCATTGAATTTGATGAATGGGTGGAAGAGTGCTGGCCAGCAGAGTAAGAGAAGAAGCATCAAACTGTAATGCCTGCTCCCCTCCCAGCAGAGCAAGGGAGATGAATGGAATAAAGCTAGTAAGATCCTTGGCAGGATGATGACCAGAATCTTCTCATGCTGGGACCTGGGAGGTAACCAGGGGTATTCTCTGTTCCCAGCTTCTCTGCTTTTCAGATCACTGATGCTCTCCTGCTGAGGGCAGAGTGGTGCTCAAGCCCAGCTGGTCCCAGGGTCTTTTTGGAAAGGAGATGAGATCTCAGGGAGGGGGAAACCAGCAAGCTGTACCCCCATCCCAGTCCTTTGGAGGCAGGTGAGCAGCCTCACTTAGGGAGCACTAAGATTTGGAGTCTGAGTTTGGGCTTTGTTTTTGTTTTGTTCTTTCTTTATTTTTTGAGTAGAATTAACATACAACATTACATTAGTTTCAGGTGTACAGTGTAATGATTCAACAAGTATATACATCATGCTCTGCTCACAAGTGTAGCTACTATCTGTCGCCATATAACGCTATTACAGTACCATTGATTATATTCCCTATGCTGTATTTTTGATTCCTGTGGGTTATTCATTTCATAACTGGAAGCCTGTACCACCCAGTCCCCTTCACCCATTTTGCCCACCCCTCTCCCCCTTCTCTCTGGTAACCGGCTATATCGATAGGTACAGCTATGATTTTGCTGTCTTTTTATTCATTTGTTTTGTTTTTTAGATTCCACATATAAGTGAAATCATCGTATTTGTCTGTCTCAGTCTGACTTACTGCACTTAGCATAATACCCTCTAGGTCCATCCATGTCACAAATAGCAAAATCTCATCCTTTTTATAGCTGAGTAATATTCTCTTGTATGTATATTCCACATCTTTATCCATTCATCTACTGATGGACCATGGGTTGCTTCTCTATCTTGGCTATTGTAAATAATGCTGCAAACATATATTTCCCAATTAGCATTTTTGTTTTCTTTAGGTAAATACCCAATAAATGAATTACTGGATCATACAGTATTTTTATTTTTAATTTTTTGAGAAAACTCCATATTATTTTCCACATTGCCTGTACCAATTTACATTCCTATCAACACTACATGAGGATTCCTTTGTTTCCACACCCTTGCCAACATTTGTGTATTTGTCTTTTTTATTCTAGCCGTTCTAGGAGTTGTAAGGTGATATGTCATTATGGTTTTGATTTGCATTTCCCTAATGATTAGTGATATTAAATATCTTTTCATGTATCTGGCCATCTGTATGTCTTCTTTGGAAAAATGTCTACTCAAGTCCTTTGCCTATTTGTTATTGGATTATTTTTTTGGTTTTTGTTTGTTGTTGAGTTGTGTAAGTTCTTTATATATTTTGGATATCAACCCCTTATCAAATATGTCATTTGCAAATATCTTCTCCCATTCAGTAGGTTGCCTTTTTGTTTTATGATTTCCTTTGCTGTGTAATATCTTTTTATTTTGATGCAATCTCAATAGTTTATTATTGCTTTTGTTTCCCTCATCTTAGGAGATATTTCTAGAAAAAATGTTGCTATGGCCAATGTCAAAAAAAAATTGCTGCCTATGTTCTCATAAAATTTTTATGGTTTCAGGTCTCACATTTATGTCTTGAATCCACTTTGAGTTTATTTTTATGGTGTTAAAAAAGTGATCCAGTTTTTTTTTCTTTTTTTTTTTTTTTCATGTGGCTTTCCAGTTTTCCCAACATCATTTATTGAAGAGACTGTCTTTTCCCCATTGTATATTCTTGCCTCCTTTATCATAGATTAATTGACCATGTAAGTATGGGTTTATTTCTGGGCTCTCTATTTTGTTCTATTGATCTATGTGTCCACTTTTGTGCCAGTACCATACTGTTTTGATTACTACAGCTTTGTGGCACAGCTTGAAATTTGGAATTGTGATACTTCCATCTTTGTAATTCTTAAGATTGGTTTGAATATTTGGGATCCCTTGTGGTTCCATACAAATTTTAGTATTATCCTAGTTCTGTGGAAAATTCTATTGGTATTTTGATAGGGATTTCATTGAATCTGTAGATTGCTTTGGGGGAGTATAGACATTTTAACAATATTATTTCAATTCATTAGCACAGAATATTTTTCCATTTGTTTCTGTCACCTTTAGTTCCTTTCATGGATGTTTTATAGTTTTCAGAGTGCAGGTCTTTCACCTCCTTGATTAAGCTTATTCCTAGATTTTTTGGGGGGGATGCAATGCTCAATGGAATTATTTTCTTAATTTCTCTTTCTGCTATTTCATTGTTAGTGTATAGAAACACAATCAATTTCTGTATATTAATGTCACATCCTGAGATTTTACTGAATCCATTTATTCTAATAGTGTGCATGTCTCCGTGTGTGTTATCTTTAAGGTTTTCTATATTTAGTATCATGTCATCCTCAAATGGTAACAATTTACTTCTTCCTCACCCCTAAGAATGCTTTTTATTTCTATTTCTTGTCTGATTGTAGTGGACTTCCAATACTATGTTGAATCAAAGCAGCAAGAATGGACATTCTTGTCTCATTCCTGATCTTAAAGGAAAATGCTCAGTGTTTCACCATTGAGGATGATGTTTGCTGTGGGGTTTTTATATATGGTCTTTATTATGTTGAGGTATGTTCCCTCTAAACTTACCACTTTGTTGAGAGTTTTCATCATGAACAGATTGTGAAATTTGTCAAATGCTTTTTCTGCATCCATTGAGATGCTCATATGATTTTTGTCCTCTGTTTTTTTAATATCGTGTATCACATTGATTTATGAATATTGAGCCACCCTTGCATTCTCAGAATAAATCTCACTTGATCATAGTGAATTATTCTTTTAATGTATCATTGAACATGGTTTGCTAATATTTTGTTGAAGATTTTTACTTCTATGTTCATCAGGGATATTGGTGTGTAGTTTTCTTTGTGGTGTCTTTGTCTGGTTTTGGTATCAGGGTAGGGTTGACCTCATAGAATATATCTGGAAGGTTTCTTCCTTCTTTAATTTTTTGGAGTAATTTGAGGACAATAAACTTGACATGTTTGGTAGAATTCACCTGTGAATCCATCTAAAGTCCTGGACTTTTGGTTTTTGGTAGTTTTTTTATTTCTTTTCAGTTTTGTTACTAGTAATTGGTCCATTCACATTTCCCACTTCTTCCTGATTCAGTTTTGGAAGATTGTATGTTTTCAGGAATATTCATTTCTTCTAAGTTGTCCAATTTGGTGGCATATAATTTTTCATAGTATTCTTTTATAATCCTTCATATTTCTGTGGTATGAGTTGTTTCTCCTCTTTCATTTCTGATTTTATTTATTTGGGTTCTTTCTCTTTTCTGATGAGTCTGGCTAAAAGTTTCTCAATTTTGTTTATCTTTTCAAAGAACAGCTTTTGGTTTCATCGATGTTTTCTAGTCTCTATGTCATTTATTTATATTCTGATCTTATTTCCTTCCTTCTAGTAACCTTGGGCTTTCTTTTTCTTTTTCTAGTTCCTTTAGGTGTACGGTTAGAGTGTTTGAGTTTTTTCTTATTTCTTGAGGTAGGACTGCATCTCTATAAATTTCCTTCTCAGAACAGCTTTAGCTGTGTCCCAAAGATTTTAGAACAATGTCTTTTCATTTTCATTGGTCTCCATGTATTGTTTCTTCTTTGATTTCTTGGTTGACTCATTCATTGTTTAGCAGCATGTTGTTAACCTTCCATGTGTTTGTGGGGGTTTTTTTCCAGCTTTGTGTGTGTGTGTGTGTGTGTGTGTGTGTGTGTGTGTGTGAGAGAGAGAGAGAGAGAGAGAGAAAGATTTCTAGTCTCATATTGTCAGAAAAGATGCATAATATGATTTCAGTCTTCTTAAATTTAGTGAGACTGACTTTGTGGCTTAACATGAGAACTATCCTGGAGAATTTTCCATGTACACCTGAAAAGATTGTGTATTTTGTTGTTTGATGGAATGTTCTGTATATGTTATGTCTATCTGGTCTAATATACCAATATCTGTTGATATAAGTGGGGTGTTAAAATCCCCTATTATTGTATTATCATCAATCCCTCCTATGTCTGTTAATATTTTCTTTATGTATTTAGGCACGTCAGCATTGGTGCATAAATATTTACAATTGTCATATCCTCTGGTTGGATTGATCTATAATCATTATGTGGAAATGCAAAGTTTCTGCTGAAAAATCAGCAGATAGCCTTATGGGGTTTCTCTTGTACATAACTTTTTGCTTCTCTCTAGCTGCTTTTAAAATTCTCTCTTTATCGTTAAACTTTGACATTTTAATTATTATGTGTCATGGTGTGGACTTCTTTAGGTTCATCTTATTTGGATCTCTCTGTATGTCCTGAATCTGGATCTATTTCCTTCCATAGTAAGTTAGGGAAATTTGCAGCTTTTATTTCTTCAAATAAGTTTTCTGCACTTTCCTCTCCTTCTTTTGGGACCCTATAATTCTAATGTTTGTTTACTTGATATTGTCCAAGAGGTTCTTTAACTTATTCTCATTTTTTTTAATTCTTTTCTTTTTGTTGTTCAGATTGGGTACTTTCCATTACCTTGTCTTCTAGATTGCTGATCCGTTCTTCTGGATCCACTAATCTGTTGATTTCCTCTAGTGTATTTTTCATGTCAGTTATTATTTTCTTCAACTGGGTGCTTTTTTCTATTTTTTTATCTCTTTGTTGAAGGTCTCACTGAGTATTTTCACTCCTCTCTCCAGCCCAGTGAGCATCTTTATGATCATTACTTTAAATTCTTTATCAGGCATATTGCTTATCTCCATTTCATTTAGTTCTTCTTACGTTTTTGTCTTATTCTTTCATTTGGATCATATTCTTCTATTTCCTCTTTTGCTTGACTTTTTGTTTATTTCTGTGAATTAGGCAGAACAGCTCCTAATTCTCCTAAACTTGAAGAAATGGTCTTATATATGGTCATCCTCTGTGTAGACTTTATGTACTTGGTTACTTTCACCAGCCGACTAGAGCTGTGGGCTGAGAATCACAGGGCACTCTATGCTGGGGCTGCCCTTGTCAGATGGCTAAAGCTGATGTAGGTGCAAGCCAAAGGGTCCAAGGTTCCTATGCCCACAGGACACCCTGGAAGAATAGCTGACGATGAAATGGGTGCAAGTCAGGGGATTCTGAGGCTATATGCACAGAAGACAGTTTGGCAGAACAGCTAAAGCTGAAGTGGGTACAGGCCAGTGTAGTCTCTGGACTCTCCATACAGAAGGTGCCCTGGCAGGACAACTGAAGCTGAAAAGGGTGCAAACCAGAAAATCCTGGAGCTCTATGCAGTGAGGGCACCTTGGTAAGGTAGCTAAAGCTGAAGTGGGTATAAGCCAGAGTATTCCAGGACTCTCTGCACTGAGAGTACCCTAGCAAGACAGCTGAAGTTGAAGTGGGTGCACACTGGGGTGTCCCAGGGATCTGTGCAGGGCCAGCACAGGCAGGAATATCCTGGGGTTCTCTGCATAGGGGGCACTTTGGTGGGGTGGCTAGAGCCAAAGCAGGCATCAGCCAAGAGGTCCTGGAGCACTTTGCCCCTGGGGTGCCTTAGCAAGCCATCTAAAACAGAAATGGTGAGGGCCTAGAGTATTCTGGGATGCTTTGCACCTTTGTCACATTGATGCAATAGCTGGAGCTGTAGTGAGTGCTAACAGGGGTGGGGGGAGGAAGGGTGGTGTGCACTGCCCTCGGCCAGCCTTGGTGGGATAGCTGGAGCTGGTGTGGACTAGGGACACAGGACCCACTGAGGCAACAGGCCTGTTAAATGCTAGACACTGCTCTCCCTGTTCACAATGAAGGAAGGGGAAGTATAAACTGTGGTGTTCACTAGCCCTTCCAACCCTAAGAGAGTTCTGGCATCTCCCCTGCCACTTGGCAGCGTTCTGGTCCTAGATCTTTCCTATTGTAGCTACTCTTTTTTTTTTTTTATTTTATTTATTTATTAGAGAGAGAGAGAGAGAGAGAGAGAGAAAGCACAAGCCAGTGGGAGAGGCAGAGGGAGAAGCAGACTCTCCGCTGAGCAAGAAGCCTGATGTGGGGCTCAATCCCAGGACCCTGAGATCATGACCTGATCTGAAGGCAGATGCTTAACTGACTGAGCCACCCAGGTGCCCCTATTGTAGCTACTCTTTTAAACCACAACCTTTTTTCCTGGGCACCAGGGTGCCTAGATCTGGTCTTGAACTAGGGGCCCAGTGCTCAGTGAGGCAGCAGGCCAGCTGTGGTATCTGATTGCTATCCCTGTTTGAGTAGGGTTGGAGAATCCACTTCCAAGTTCACTCATATTGCTTCAGTACCTCATTGGCTCTTGCTTAAAGGACTCTGTTATTCATTATTTGGGCCTCCCAATGGCAGCTGGCTTCTCTTGAATCAAATGATTCAAGAGGATGATATGTAGAGTATGAAAGTGAGATAGAGCGTGTTAAGTTGAAGTTGCAGCCTTTTTATAACATAATTTTGGAATGACATCCCATCACTTCTGCCATATTTTATTCATTAGAAGCAAGTTATAAATCTAACCTACACTCGTGCTTTCTCTCTCTCTAAAGAAAAGGTGGGGGCACTTGGGTGGCTCAGTCAGTTAAGCATCACACATTATCAGGAAAGGTAGGTGACTGTATGGCTCAGTCAGTTAAGCGTCCAACTGTTGGTTTTGGCTCAGATCATAGTTTCATGTCGTGAGATTGAGCCCTGCTTCAGGCTTCCTGCTCAGCCAGGAGTGGGCCTGAGATTCTCTCCCTCTGGCCCTCCCCCTGCTCATGCTCACGTGTTCTCTCTCTCTCAAATAAGTGAAGTCTTTAAAAAAAAAAAAAGGTAGGAGTAGAATATTTTACATTAACATTAGATATAGTACCTAATCCAGTCTAAATTCTCAATAAATGGAAGCTATTTTCTAAGGTCCCTCAGAACCTATCTTTCTCAGCTTTAGATATTCAAAATCTAAAGTCTAAATCTAAAAGCCATGCAGTTCCAGTTAACAAACACCCTGCAGGATTCCACGTGTAATAGAAGTAAAAGGGAGGGTGCAGAGGAAGTGGGAGAAGGGCATGGTAAGTGTCTATAGGGAGTCATGAACTCAGGTAAACAAAATTGTTGCATTTCTTTTAGTTTGTCTTGTTTTGTTGAACTATAATTAGTATACAATATCCTATTACTTTCAGGCGTACATCATAGTGATTCAATATTTTTATGTATTGCTGAATGATCCCCACAATAAGTCTAGTGACTATCTGTCACCTTACAAAGTTATTACCATATTATTGACTATATCTCTTATGCTGTACATTACATCCCATGACTGGAAGTTTGCAACTCTTAATCTTCTCCACATGTCTTGCCTAACCCCTCGACCCCTTCTTTCTCTGGTAATAGTTTCCTTCCTGTATCTATGAGTCTATTTCTGTTTTGTTCTATTCATGTGTTTTGTTTTTCAGGTTCCACATGTAAGTATACCATATTTGTTTCTCTATCTGACTTACTTCACTTAGCATAATACCCAGTAGGTCTATCCATGTTGTTACTCATGGCAAGATTTAATTTATTTATGGCTGAATAAATTCCATTGTGTGTGTGTGTGTGTGTGTGTGTGTGTGTGTGTGTGTGTGTGTATACCACATCTTCTTTATCCATTCATCTATCAATTAACAGGTTGCTTCCATATCTTAGCTATTGTGAGAAATGCTACAATAAACTTATAAGGGTGTGTATATTTCTTTGAATTAGTGTTTTCATTTTCTTCAGATAAATTCCCCAAATTGGATCATATGGTAGTTCTATTTTTAATTTTTTGAGGAACTTCCATACTGTTTTTCATAGTGACTGCACCAATTTACACTCCCACCAACAGTGTATGAGGGCTCCCCTTTCTTCACATCTGCACCAACACTTGTTATTTTTTGTCTTTCTGATGATAGCCAATCTGACCAGTGTGAGGTGATATCTCATTGTTGTTTTAATTTGCATTTCCCTGATGATTAGTGATGTTGAGCATCTTTTCATGTGCCTTTTTGACATCCATATATCTTCTTTGGACAAAGAAGGTCCTTTCCAATCTTCTGCTCATTTTTAAATTGAGGGGTTTTTTTTATATCAAGGTGTGTAAGTTCTTTATATATTTTGGATATCAACCCTTTATCAGATGTATGATTTGCAAATTTCCTCCCCCAGTCAGTTTCCTCTTCACTTTGTTAATGGTTTTCTTCACTATACAGAAGCTTTTCAGTTTAATGCCATTTGTTTATTTTAGCTTTTGTTGCCTTTGCCTAAGGAGACTGTGTGTGTGTGTGTGTGTGTGTGTGTGTGTATGTGTATGTTGTTAAGCCATGTCAAAGAGCTTACTGCCTATGTTTCTTTTAGGAGTTGTATGGTTTCAGGTCTAAAATAGTGGTCTAGTTCCATTCTTTTGCAAGTGGCTCTTCAGTTTTCCAACACCATTTAATGAAGAGGCAGTCTCTTTCCTCCTTTGTCATAAGTAATTGACCATACAAAGCATGGGTTTATTTCTGGGCTCTCTATTCCATTAATCTATGTGTCTGTATTTATAGTAGTACCATCCTACTTTGATTCCCTTTGCTTCTCTCTTGCTAATGTTGGCAAAAGAGTGCATGCACACACACACACACACACACACATACACCCCTATATATTACGAGAGAGAAAGAGAGGGAATTTATGTAATTGTTTTGTCAGGACTGCCCATCTTGCATCTGTTTAGACTGTGAAGGCCAAGAATAGGAAGAGCTAACATATATTGGGTAACCACTAATTTTTGGGTCTTGCTATAAACATTTCACACAGACTGCCTCATGTACTCCTCACAGTTGCTCTATTGTGTAGGGACTATTGATATCTTTATTTATAGATATATATGAGACTCAAAGAGATTAAGCAGCCTGATCAGCTAGGAGATTAGAACCCCACCCAGCAGTTTAACTCCAGAACCCTAGACTACTAACCACATTCAGAACTTTCTACAGTTTCTGAACTTAAGCCCTTTTAAAAATATTTATTTATTTAAGATAGCATGAGCAGAATGAGGGGCAGAAAGACAGGCAGAAAGACAGGCGGACTCCCCACCGAGCATAGAACCCAACCCCGGACCCTGAGATCATGACCTGAACCAAAGTCAGATGCTTAACCAACTAAGCCACCCTGGTGCCCCCGAACTTAAGCCCCTTTCTAAAAGCAGGAAACCATGCCCAGCTCCCTGAATAGTTAAAAAAAAAAAAAAAGGCACTGGGATCTTTCCTGGTCCTGGGGAAGAGTGCAGGGGTGGGAACCTTAGCAGGAAGCTGAGGCCCTCAGTCCTCAGGCCTTTGGTGACAGAGGCTTCCAGGTGAGGCTAGCTACCCCATGGATATTCTGACATTCCACATGTCACTGTGAAAACACTAATGGGGCCACTAGCCAGGAATGATCTCCTGGTCCAGAAAGATGACCCCTTAAGGCCTGCTCCAGTCTTCACTGACCTAGAATGTAGGGAGAGCTATGACTGACAGCCACTGAGCAGTGCACCTGCACTTCTTTCTGAATGAGAACAGCATGAGGCTGGGTGGGTGGGCAGGGGGGCCATGCTGTGCTCCTGTTCTTCTGCTGTTGGTTGTGAGATACCTGCAGAGAGCTGCCAGGCTGCAACTTATCAAGCATGTGACAGACTCCTTAAATGATGATGGGGCTTGTTCTGTAAGAAGCTAAATGGGATGAGAAAAGGGATATTAAAATTGTATCGAGGCTTTGGTAATATTTCATTTTCAGTAGACCATCAAACAGGTATTTTTTAGCATTTTGTGCAACAGGAAAGAACAGATTCATGTTATTACAAGTTTTCCATTTAGTGAGAATATACTCTATGGTGCTGGTCCCTCAGTGGCTCTGCGAAGTCCCCTCACAACACAGATAATAAACCGTATTTGGGCCTGTGAGAGCCTATAAGCCAAAGCCTGGTGGAAGAACATCTCTCTGAGAGAGATGATACACCAAGAAGGACTACATGTGACCGGGCTTCCAGTCCCCATGCCTGCCACAGTCTCAGGCTCACTGCATTAAGAACAGCGACAGGCTTCTCTGAGACCCAGCCTAGCAACTTAGAAACTTCGAGTCAGACGACTGGGTTCTGGTCTGGCATCTGACACAAACAAGCTACATAGCCCTGAGCAAGTTGGCCTTTCTGGCGCCTCTGCCTTCCTGTCTATAAGATACAACGTTTAAATTGAATGGTCTCTAAGACTCCTTCTTTTAGAATGTTACATAGCAAATGAATTCTCAGCCATTTGTTACTGTTGCCAATAATTACTTATTAGTTTTTTGAGGCAAGGTAGTTGACTTGTGGGGTTCTAGACTCCAGGAGAGCAGATCTGTTTTGTTCAAGATTCTGTCTCCAGGGTTCACCAGTGCCTGACACAGAGTGGGTGCTTAATAAATGTCAGACGAACAGTAGTTGGATGGATCTTATTTCTCTTCAGAATTAAATACTGTCTTCCATGGACACTGCTAGCATGTACTCACATGTACCCATCAAAGGCAGACTCACAAAGGGTGTCCATGCTAATCGCTGGTGACAAACTTCTAAAACTTACACAGTGGATCCCTTTAGTCATCAGACTTTGTGTCCCTCTTGTTTCCTTTACCACTTACCAGTCAACGTCTTTGTAGTAACAATGTCCTTCCTCATCTGACAGAATGTCCCAATTTATTGAACAATTACTGGATTAGCTAACCTGTGCGAAGGCCCTCTAAAACATACCATAGGGGAAAATCAAAATTAGGAAAAACTATGCACTGCCATCAAGGAGTCTGTGGCTATTTGGGAAAAGAAAAGATGCCCCCATTTCTCTGTCACCTTCCGTTCTTGCCCTGATACTGCCTGTTTTCTCCATCCTGAGCTCCATTCTTTCCCCCAGAACAGACTTTGAAACTGTACTCTATTCTGCCATTCTTCAGGTCTCCTTAAATGCCTGGCATTTCCCCATTTTCAGGGAACTTTGACCCCAGTAGTTCTCATGCACACATTTGCCACAGTCTCTCTCATTACGATAACGAGGACATCATCAGAGATTCTGAAGTGGAGAGTGGTGAGTTTCTCCAATGTCACACAGCAAACTCATCATAAGGCCGGCCTAGAGAATAAGCCGCCAAGGCTAGCTCACTTGGTGCTCTTAAACTGTCCTGCCCACAGGAATAGTTTTTGGAAATCTTAGCATCTATCGGAATTGTTACCAAAGCACTGAGACTTTTATTTTAAAAAAAAAAAAACTATGGTTTTATTTCCTAGAATTTCACCTTACACTTCAAAGAGGCAAAGGACTTCTGTAAAACTAATGTTTGATTTTGAATTTCCACTATGTAGAGAGTAATGTACTTATTTTTGGTTAGTTTTCTCATTAAACCCTTTTGCACATGATCTCATACCTTCACTTGTTCAACGATTAGTAGAAGCAGGTGCATCTTAGGGACTGCCCAACAGATGTGGGCTCCGATCTTGGTTCTGTTACCATCCATGTGACCTTGAGCAGGTTAACTTCACTGAACATTTTCTTCATCAGCAGAATGTGGATCCTTTATTTAAAAGACTACCTCATGTAGTTGTTGGAAAGATTAAGTGAGGTAGAATCTATAAAATGTAATGCTTAGCAGATCACAGGAGTTCAATAACCTACATTCTGAACCAGGTTCTACAGTTTATTGGTCCTCTGCTGTGCACAAGGACCTGTTGAGGAAGGCAGAAAAAGCCGACGAGGCTGACACACTGATTTCCAAACAAACCTTGATACATACATATCATGTGCTTCCTATTCTATCCTCATACTTCTAAATCTGAGCTCCAATATCCTTGCTACAAAGAGGGCTTCCCTTCTACCATATTTAAAACCAGCTCCCCATTACTGCCCATCCCATCGTCTTGTGTATTTCTTTCACAATACAACCACGTTTTGTAGATTTGTGTGTTTATTGGCTGTTCCTTCCCCATAAACTGGGAGAGGCTGAGACTTTGTCTCTTTTTCATTATGAAATAAGCCAGTACTCAGCCCAGTGCTTGGAACTAAGTAGACTTCCCAACTATTTTTAATTGAACGAACTAATCCTAGCTACTGAGGATACATGAGGAAGAAAACAGATGTAGGTCTTCTCTGGATTTGATTCACAGCCAAGTGGGGAAGCATAAGAACCTTCAAGTTAACTTTTTAAAACTTCCCTACTTTCACTAAGACTTAATTTTCTACCTCAGAGCAGACAATGATGGGTTTTACAAAGTAGGTATAAATGGAAGTGCCATACCCTGAAGAGGAAGGGGAGAGGTAGCTGGGGTGAGGGAAATGTGTTACCAAATGTGTTCATGCACCGGATGTGCAGTAAGCCAATGTCTGAGACACTGGTTTTAAAGCAAAGAAAACTTTATTATCAGGAGGGCAGTCCAACAAGAAGGCAGAGATTATTCCTAAAGCTTCCTTCCCCTGTTGAGCCTAGAGACAACTTATATATGTTTGTGGAAGGAGGTGAACACCTGAGAAGAGGGTGAAGCATTTCTTGAAACCTGGGAGTGGGTAGCACTTGAAACAATCTGGAGCAATGTATTCTTCTGGACAGTGAGGCACCATTGGGTACTTGGTATGATTAGGTACATCAGATAATTTCAAGACAAATATTACCGTCCAGTCCCCTTAGGTTTCTACAATCAGTGGGTAAACAGGGTGTAGGGATGAAAAAGTCAATGATTCACTGTGCATGAGGTTAAGAGGCACATAAAATATAATCAAGTAGAGAACAAAACAGAACATGTAGCTAAGTTAATAATGCAACTACTACATCTATAGTTCTGCTTAGGCTTTCAGAACAGGTCTAGGAACCAAGTGTCTGGTCTCAGTGTGGGAAATCTTTGCAAGAAGATGGTATATGAAACTTCATAACATTTGCAATGCATTCCCAGGATGGAGCCCTTTTTTCAGATCAGCTTGTGGTCATTCTCAGGAAGAAAACTCCCATTCTGAACTGAGAACTGAATTTTGCTTTAGACAAGTTTTGATTTGCACCTCTGATATTTTCCTATGATCCTGGAACAACCACGTTATGTTGCTCTCTTGGGAGAGAAAAGATGCCACTCTCTTGTCAGAACCAAGGTTATAAGGAGAAAAAAAAATACATCCTTCTGCTTCAAAAGCATTTATACTTTTCAGAAAATGTTCCTGTACTATTTTCAATGACATGAGTAATATGTCATTTGCATCACAAATATTTAAGAAAGTACAGATAAGCAAAGGAAGAAAGTAAATCTTTTTCATCATCTCATGATGCAGATGACCATCGACACATTTTGGTGTATATGTTTCTGAATTACTATATAGTTTATGCCGTTCATAAAACACCTAATTATTAAACATGTATTTTATGCTTCGTGGTATGCAATGACCATTTTCTTTACCATTTAATATGCTCCTTCACCTAGTGGAGGCATCACATACATACCCGTGTGAAGGAAAAAAGGAAATTTGGGGAACTCATGAAAAGGGCTGTGTGTGGGAGTTGAAAGTACAGACGTTGGAGTTGTCCAATGTTCAAATCTGGGCTATGCATTCACAAGAAGCAGGGCATCCCCATGCCCCTGAACTTGTGACAGCATCGTTTCCCCTATCTATAAAATAGGAAGAGTGATGGTAGGTGTTCCCTGTGGTGGTTTTAAGAATTAAATAGTGTAAGGAAAGTGGTTGGCTCCACAGTGTTCAAAAAATGTTCATTCATTTTTCACATTCAAAGGGGGAATAGAGCAAGAAGAAAAGAGAAAATGTGAGCAGAGAAAAAGGCAGGAGAAGAAAAGAAATGCATTTTCCATAAACCTAGGTACTCAGTAGTTGAGGACAACCTCAGGAGAAGAGGGGTCAATGCCATATGGGAAATGGCAGATTTTCTATAGGAGCTTCTGGTCTGTGTATCTGAGCTCCTTACTGTTTTAGGTAAAAACAAAACAATTTGCTGCTGCTTGTCTGGGTTGTAAGCTTTCGGTTGAGCGTGCCTGATGCAGTTGGGCGGCAGTGGGAGCGGGGGGTGTCTTCACCTTTGCTCTCTCAGGAGAGGAGCCCTTATGAGCACAGAGGTGAAGTATGGAAGGCCACAGCTGCTTCACGAGCTGTTCTTTCTCCCTCACCTGCGTGTGGACCTCACCAGTGTCTCATTCCAGAATGGCTAGTATAAATGGGATGCACTATCTCTACCTTCAAAGACTTATATTCTGAGTTCACCAGCCAGAGAAAATCCATGACTGCCATTTTACTGTAGAGGTGGTGATTTTTTCCCCATATAATTCTTGTTATTGCTTTTAACAGATTTATTGAGGCATAATTACTATGCAATAAACTGCATATACTTAAAACCCCGTATTTAGTTTGTAATATATGAACACACCTGCAAAACCATCACCACAACCAGCCTAATGAATATCTCTGTCCCCTCCCATCTCCTCATGCCCCTTCATGGTCCCTCCCACCACAAATCCTGCCCCCAGAGTTTTCTGCATGACTGCATTTTTTAAATTCCTTTTCCATCTTAGTAATTAGACAATTTGATGTTATCGTATTCCTGTGGTTTCTTTTTTCTGAGAGAGGATTCTCATTGTATTTTTCTCCATATTCCACTAAAAACTGTGACACCCCCCAACCAGTGTCTAAGCCACTTCTGAAAAGATAACTGCATCTCTTAATATTCCTTACTGCAAGTGGAAACGTTCTTGTATCAACTCTTACTATTGCTTTTGATTTCCCTATGGAACTGGAAATAAGGCTCACTAGAGATGATTTTGGCACCAAGATGGAAGAGAAATCATGGCTTCATTCATTCAACAAAGGGCAGAAGCCTCCTAGTAGGCAGCTTTGTGTATACAAGGGAAGCTAAGACAGATCAGGTTCCTTACCTCATAAAACTCACGGCTTAGAAAGGGGGCACTGAGCATACCAGGTAAACAATCATTTATGAAGGAAAACAAAAAACATGTAGTAACAAAAAACTTCTGGATTTGTTTTCTTTTAGATGTTAAGCGTAAGGAATGGGCTGTCAGAATGGAAGCAATTAACTAAGTGGAAAGCAGCTTCCTTCTTACTGAAAACAAAGCCTGGGGAACAAGGTTCTAGGCTGGGTCATGAGCAGATGCCAAGGACCTGAGGCAGAAAAGAAATTGAGGCCTCAAGGAATCAGCCAGCCAGCATGGTTGGAGCCTGAGAGACGTGGAGAGATGGCTGAGAACAAAGGTGCAAGAGAGGCAGTGGCCAGGTCAGAGCCCATGGGGGCCTTGGAAAAGGCTTGGGTTTTATTCTAAATGCAATGAGAAGCAATAGCCAAACCTCATTCAGAGAAGTGGTACAATTTGATTCATTAAAGATTATAACTTCTCATTAATGGATAGATTATAACTTCTTATTAATGGATAGAGAAAAGATGAAAATGTTAGTGTCCAGATTAAAACAATAAATATAAATCTAAAACACCTTAGCTCAGAGAAAAATAAATGACTATATTAACATATGCTATGTCAGACATAACTCCAGGTAGTTTACCTATATTCCTCATTTACCTCTACAAAACATGTACTATTCCTATTTTACAGATGAAGAAATTAAGTCACGTTAAATAATTTTCCCAAGTTTACAAAATTTTGAGACTAGCTTACCTAAGTAAATCAATAGAGCTGAGGGAAATGTCTCTTTCTATCAGAACTTCTCAGCAACTTCTTGCTGCAAAGGCACATTTAAACCTTCTTTCTTAGCCCCCCTGGAGGCTAATGGCTTTTAGAAAGAAAATAGGTCATGCCCTGAAAGGAGGCAGTGATGAATAAAATCACTGGGTGTGAAGGACACACGCTGGTGGGATGCTGAGACAAGAGACAGAGTGTCCATGATGGTCACCCAGAGTATGTGTAAGGTTACTCTCTACTTGCAAAGTAACACAAGGGGCAAGTCACAGGTGGTTCTGGCAACATGGACTGTTGGGCAAGGAGGAGCACACCTTAGCAATTGCACAAACATACGTTTCTATTCTTCCTACACAAAAGGCCTCAAAAAATTAAAATTACTGTGTGACTCAGCAATTGCACTTCTCAGTATGCTTTCCCTCAAAGTGAAAACAAATATTCAAAAACAAAAACAAAAAAACCTTGTAAATGAATGGTCACAGCTACATCAGTTGCAATCCTCAAAAGGTGAAAATAACTCAAATGTCTATCAGATGACGAACGGCTCGATATGATGTGGCATACCCATACAACGGAATGTCACCCAGTCATAAAACAAAATTAATCTCTGATACATGCTATAATGCAAATGAACTTTGGAACTGATGTTAACAAGTAAAAGATGCCAGACATAAAATGTCACATACTGAGTGGCTCCGCTTATGTTAAATATCTAGAATAGGCAAGTCCATAGAGCTAGAAAGCAGATTCGTGGTTGCCATGGGCTGAGGTCGAGGAGAGTGGGAGAGTCACTGCCTAATGGGTATAGGTTTTCCCTGTGGAGTAATGAAAGTGTTGGGACCTGCCAAATGTGATGTGAATGTATCACATTGTGAGTGTATTACATGGCACTATTTGTATACTTTAAACGATTACATGTTTTCTCCATAAGAAAAAATTCGGGAGAATCATGGGGAGCATCTGAAATCACTAGCTAAAGGGACTTTCATAGTCCATAAAGAGAATCTCTAGATAATCTTTATTCAGTCCATTTATATCTCTTGAACATCTACTATGTTAGGTATTAGGCTAAGCCAAATGATACATGGTCTCTGCCTTTGTAGAGTTTACCGCCTAGTGGAGAAAAAAGACATTAATCAAATAACCACAAGAATATAAACTATGAATGTGAAGAATGCTCTGAAGAAGAAGCTCTACAGTGCTAGAGGGGGAGTCGGGGAATGCTTTCCTGATGAAGTAGCAATTGAGTAATCTTCTGAAGGAATTTACTAGGAGAAGGGGAGGCACCTTGAGATGGAGAAGGAACAGCATGTGCAAAGGCCCAGTGACAGGAAATTTCAGGGTAGAGGTCAGGATCTGAAAGAAAGCTTGTGTGGCTGGGTTGAGAAGACCTATATAAGGTGAGCCTAGAAAGGCAGCCTGGAGCCTTGAGAAGGCCGGATCACACAGAGCCCTGAAAGTCACATTCAAGATTTTGGTCCAAGTTTTTGGAACCAAACACACCTCCTGTCTCCATTCTCTGCCCTATGTTTTCCATCCTCATACCTTTTACCACCCCTGACATGTCTGTTTACTGTCTCATATCACTTCTGCATAAGCAAAGTAAGGGTAGGGACTGTTCACTGATACGTTTGCAGTGCACAGCACATACTAGGTGCTCAAAGACTTGAACTGATTCATGCGTTTCTATCGTGAAAAATACCACTCAGTGCAGTATGGGGAATGGATCGGTTTGGGGTGAGAAGAGACTCCATGCCGCCAGATGCCTGATTCTGTCATAGAAGGGAAGCTTTGGGGTTGGGTCACCTCTCCTGAGAAGCTGTGTGTGTACTGCACTGTCTGGAAGTGGGCAGGCAGCTGCTTTCTCTGCAATAAACAGGCGTTTCCTGGAAGAGTGGGACCATCTCTCAGCTGAGCACTCTGACCGCCTTGATTCAGATCGCCTTAGCAAGAGGTTAAACAATCAAAAGGGGACATCCATTCAGTGAGGAGTGTTGGAAGGCTGGCCAGGTAGTGCCTGGGCTTGGCATCCAGGCACCTGGTTCTACCCCAGGCCATCGTTTCACCATGAGACCTTAGGGTCTTCATCTCTCTTATTTTCCATCATATTAAGGAAGTAAATAGGAACTTGACTTAGATGATTTATCCCTATTCTATCTTTTCCACAGAAGATTTTGTCTTTAGTGATAAGGGCAACCTATGTTTATTTAAGCCACTGTGACAAAAGGTTACTGTGTTGAACATTATGACAAACCATCCTATGAATTCAGTAACACTTTTAATAGGATTCATATTTCATTATTCCCACTAACATCTAAATTTTTAAAACATGTGTACGCAAAGTCCTATTTAATCTAGAGATAATGTCTAGTGCTCATGGATTTGCAGGCCCCTGGAATGCTGGAATGAAAAACATAAAAGATCTTAATTCTAGGAACAAAGAAAAAGATGATTATAGGCGGCAAAATGGAAAGGCTTCACAGCCTGCCTTGAGATAGGGCTGCTTTCTTCTGCTTCCTCCCCTCTGTTTCCTGATTCCAAACAGGTGATGACACCCCATACCTCCTCATCCAGGGAGAAAGGTCCCCCCAGATTCAAGAAGCAGATTGCCTTCTTCCCTGACATTCTATCACCAGTGTGCAGACCTTGAGCTGGTTTCTAGAATCGCTCACAAAATGATGAAAGTTTAAAGAAGCTGCCTGGTGTTGAGAGAATTCTGTTGGCTGCTTAATGAAGTTTATCAGAAAAAGGAAAACTTGTGGATCTTTGAGGCAGAAAGGCCCAAGTCTGGAAATTGGCATTGCCTTTTTCTTGGCCTCTGCTACACTTAAGTTTTTCTAACAGATTTATTTGTTAGGGGCCCTGATTTTCTTTTCCCCAAGCTCGTTAACTTCTCAATATTAATACATTTCCCTTATCCACTAATTAGGCACCACTTCTCATGTATTTATGGTAGTGAATGCCCAGGGGCCAAGTTTGCCCTTTCATGTAACACAGGCCAGTCCACACTTGTGATCTGTGCTCCAATTGCATGCATGGGCAGTGCAGGAACTACTTACAGTGTAATTCACAAAAGACTCTTTTGCCCACATTTTATTCATTTCATTAAGCAAATATTTGAGCAACAACTGCATTTCAGGTACTATCCTAGATGCTTAAATTTTTACAGAGAACAAAACAAAAAAATCTCTACTTCCCATCGTAAGTAAATTATATCATAGGTTAGTAATAAATGCCTCATAAGGAAGTTGAGAAGTTTTATCGGGAAAGAGTTAGCCATGCAGATATCTGGGGGAAGAGCAATCCAGATGACAGAGACAGTGAGTGAAAGACACTAAGAAAGGGTGCATAACTGCTATATCCAAAGAATAATAAGGAGGTCAATGTGGCTGAAGTGAGAGGAGCAGTTGGGGAGGGTATCATAAGAAGGTTGAGGTCAGAGTAGTAATGGGTTCTGATTGTGTGAGGCTTTTGTGTCCTCTGTAAGGACTAGGGCTCTTAGTAAAATGGGGGCCCATGCTGAGTTTTAACCAGAGGAAAAATGAGTTGTTGAATGTTTTATTCATCACTTGCTTATATTTACATTCACCTAGTAGCTTTAACACCAATTGAAAATTTGTGCCTGAATTAATTATAATAAAGCTTTGCAAAACACTTTTTCTAATTTTATCACTTATTCTCCCTCATCAGCTGACATTACTTTGTGAAGTAGAGTTTTCTCTCATCAACTCTGGGTATTTGATTGCCCAGGAATATATTTCCTTCTGGCAATTAAAAATAAATGCATAGGTCATTCTCTTTGATGGCAAATTTTCAAGGAAAACATTTTTTTTAATAGCCACCTCAAAGAGAGACAAGTAAGACTTGTGCTTTAGAAGGACTTTCCCACTGTCTTCTTACATCATCGTTTCTTGGTCCTGGGAATGAAGTTCCAACAGGGAGCCATTTTTTGAGTTAGCTGACATCTCCTGAAGCCTTCTTTTGATACCTGGAAGGATAAGAATGGCCCTGGAGGAGAGGGTGTTGATAACTCTTTCCTAGATTTGTTGATCACATGAGCTGATTGTTGTGTCCAGACCCTGGAAAGCAACTAAGATAATGCCATATCCTTTGCTCAACAACTTTCATTATTTAGTTAAATTCAAGTGACTTCACTGGGTTTTTAAGGCTCTGTGAAATCTGTGCCCAGGTCTTTAACTCCTTGATTCTTTTCCTGCCCCACATCCTCCCTCTCTGCTTCACCCACACTCACATACACACACACCCTACATGCTGGACATTATTGTAGTCCCTCCAAACTACCCAGTGCCCCCAAACACACCCTATTCTATCCCACCTCCAGATTTTGTCTATGGTAGAATATTCCATTGGGATGTCCTTTTCCAAAATTACCTATGCCTGTGAAATTTCATCCTTCAAGCCTTCATCAAATACTCCTTCCTCCATCTCCACCCTAAGTAACCTCTGACTCTTCTTTCTCCATGCACTGCATCTTTTTGCCTTATTCCCCTTTCATTCTGTTTCTTATGTTGTCAATTGTATGAAAGTTACTTGCGCTCATGGTTGTATCAGCTACATAAGAGATGAGGCTGTTGCACTGATTTTTAGTTTCTCCTGGTGGCTAAAATTAGTGTCTGGTTCATGATAAGTGCTCACACATTGGCGGAAAAGTATGTATACAGCAGCTGTAGCAATTTTCAAATGTCCACTTTTATTCATACATTTAATAGGTGCTACATACTGAGCACCTATTGTATTTCAAATAATGTGTTCGGTGGAGAATACAAAAATGAATGAAGTAGATCCTGCTTTCTGGGAGAGTCCAATTTAGAAGGAAAGTGAAGACATGTGTATAAATTATTACATTACAAAGTAAGGAGTGCTAAGAGCTAGAAGAGTAGGAACAATAGGTTACAATCATTTTGGTATTTTTCTTTGCCACTGAAATTTTCTCCAACAGCCTGTGCATCATCGCATCAACTGGGATGAAAACAACTTTCACTAAACCACCTGTGATTTTTCTCTTGTCCCCCCAGAAGAGCTTTCAGTGTTGTGCTGATGCCCTTCCCGAGCAGAGAACAAAGATACGTCATTTCTCCCTTTCTCTTAATTCAGGCTGAATTCACACTCAAATGGGATTTTATAACTCCCTTTCACCAATAACCAGGACTTTCGTTTTCAGGATTCCATTAATTATAAATTAATAGTTAATCCTGAAGTTAGGCAAGATAACCATAAGCTCCAGCTTCTCTGACTTGCCTGAGAAGTCATTTTGGTGTCTGTTGTTTTCATGGGGTTATCAGCCAGCCCTGAGAACATATCTGGATGGAAAACAAACACTAAGTGTTTTCCCTAATTGTCCTGTTGGTTCAGATTTCACGTTCCCCAACTGGACCATGCAGGGTGTTGTCTTCCTTGTTAGAATCACAGTGTGTTCCAAGAATGAAGGGGAGTAAGTCAGAGGGGGAGACGAACCATGAGAGACGATGGACTCTGAAAAACAAACTGAGGGTTCTAGAGGGGAGGAGGGGAGGGGGATGGGTTAGCCTGGTGATGGGTATTAAAGAGGGCACATTCTGCATGGAGCACTGGGTGTTATGCACAAACAATGAATCATGGAACACTACATCAAAATAAAGGAGGAAAGGAAGGAAGGAAGGGAAGGAAAGGAAGAAGGAAAGGAAGGAAGGAAGGGAAGGAAAGGAAAGAAGGAAAGATAAAGGAAAGGAAGAAAGGAAAGAAAGGAAGGAAGGAAAGGAAGGAAGGAAAGGAAGAGAGGCGCCTGGGTGGTTCAGTCGGTTAAGCGACTGCCTTCGGCTCAGGTCATGATCCCAGGGTCCTGGGATCGAGCCCCACATCGGGCTCCCTGCTCTGAGGGGAGCCTGCTTCTCCCTCACCCACTCCCCCTGCTTGTGTTCCTGCTGTCGCTATCTCTCTCTGTGTCAAATAAATAAATAAAATCTTAAAAAAAAAAAAGAAAGGAAAGGAAGAAAGGAAAGAAAAGAAAGGAAAGAAAAGAAAGGAAGAAAGAATCACAGTATGCTCCTTGCATTAACCCTCCTTACTAAAATAGGGGAGCTGAGAACAACCAGATCGTTGCAATTCCCTCTCTCAGCTCATCTGTTTTCTCCGTTTACTTATTCATTCACTTATGTATGCATTTATTCAACAAATACTGATTAATCACCTCCCTTTTTATATACTCTGCCTATTCCCAAAAGGATCAGAGGTGGCCTGCAGAATCAAACATAATGCAAAACAGGGAAGCTAGGGATAAAAACACAAAGAAAGGAGGAGGCCTTGCCACCAGCTCCAAAGGTGGTTGCAATTCATTTCTGGTTCTATTCCAGCAAAAGAGATTTGTCACATCTCTGGGTTTTTGCATTCAGTTCAACCAAAACGTGCAAATTTGTGTACAGAGTGTAACTTTTTCCTGCAACTAAATACATTTATTGAAGCATCCAGTGGAATGCTTTGTTCTTATATGCAAATGCCTTCAGAATAAATGAATGAATTCAGAGGTTTCCAAATTTTAGTCATTTGTATCCCACTTTTCAAATGTTTGCTTAACTACATGACTTATTTATTTTGTAGTTTAAGAAAACTAACTTTTTTTAAATTTTTTTAAGATTTCATTTATTTATTTGAGAGATAGAGGGTCAGAGGGAGAAGCAGACTCCCTGCTGAGCAGGAAGCCCGATGTGGGACTCGATCCCGGGACTCCAGGATCATGACCTGAGCCGAAGGCAGTCGCTTAACCAAGGCGCCCAAGAAAATTAACTTTTAATATGCAAACAATGAATCATGGAACACTACATCAAAAACTGATGATGTAATGTATGGTGATTAACATAATAAAATAAAATTTAAAAAATTAACTTTTAAATTTACTTTAAAAAATACTTGCCCCTTCCATAAATACAGTATTTATATCAATTGCCATAACTAAAAAGTAATGATAAACTAAATTAAAAGGAACATCACATTACAAATAAGGAATACCACCTACCTAAAAACCTGATTTGATGTCTTCCTTTGTGTTACCAGGGAAATTAGGATGTGTTAAGGATTAAAATCAAGCTAGCACCAAATTGTGATAGCCAATTCTTTTAATTGTTTCAATACAAAAGGAAACTAAAAAAGAAAAATCCCATTATAGACATCAGTGTTCTATTACGCCTTTTTTGAGAAACATCCTACATTATCTCATACTGCCCATGACCCCATTGCATATGATCCCCCTGCCCTGGGAAGCACTGATCAATTAAACTGAAGCTGAAATTTGTGGAATAGAGTTTGTGTGCTATCTGGAAGATATGGAAAGTCTTTATACATACTTGGTTTCATTCCAACAAGCACAATATCAAGCCACTTTCACCATCACCTCTACCACCCTGTGTTACCTACAAAGAATTGCTGCAGTATGGTTAGCCTCAAAACAGAATACGTGTGTCTCTTTGAGGAGTTAATAATCCAGATAAGATTTTGGAAGACTTGCTTGGATCCAGCAGCAGTAAATTATGCTCATTTAATGATATTAGGTTGTTTATAAACAGGATTCTGTACAGCATAATGAACTATTAGTAAATTTGGAAAGTCTCAAAAATTCAAGAATATTTCTGTTCACCTATTAGATGTCCTAGTTTCAAAGTGCTTAGATTTGGATCCTAATTTCTTCTCATACTCTAATGTACTCATTTAGCTTCTTTTACATCAATAATACATACCAATAAACAGAATTATCTACTTAGGGAGTGGGGAACCTGTAAGAGGTGCCAGTGAAAATTAACATATATTCCAGCAATGGCACCTGATTTCAATGGGCATCCAGTTTGGTTTTGTTTGTCTGCTTTGACAGCTTGGATGGTCTGCTCTATAAGTTCAGAACTACCACTTTCTCTTCTCTCTTGTTGTGGGTTTGTGTGTCCCCAAAATTCATATGTGAAGTCTTGACCCCCTACCTAAGATGACTTCAGTTAGAAATAGAGGCACACTGATGTAATTAGCCAAGTTATGATGGGGTCACACTGAAGTAGGTGGGGTCCTAATCTAAAATGACTGGTATCCTTATAAAAAAAGAGGAATGTGTACATATAGCCGTGCACAGAAGGAGGACACCAAGTGAACATGAGGGCAGGGATCAAGATGATATGTCTATAAGCCAAGGCACATAAAAGATTGCCAACAACTCAGCAGAAGCAAGGAGGGAGGCATGAACAAGATTCTCTCTCCTGCTTTCAAAAGGAACCAACCCAGCCAACACCTTCATCTGGGACTTCTAGCCTTTAGAACTGTAAGACTATAAATTATCTGTAGGTACCACCTAGTTTGTGGTACTTTGTCACAGCAACCCTAGCAAACTAATATCTCTTCACCACTCCCCCTGCAAGAAAGAAGGGTTGGAGACTTGGCACCACTATACTTTCTAAATACTGTTGTTGTCCCCCTCGCTCAAATAACAAACCTTGTAACTGTCATTCAGTATACCACATGCACAAATGTACACTTGACTCAGAAGAGTTCCAGCACTTCTAAAAAAAACAAATGATGCTTTTATTTAGGAAGTTGACATTCGGGTGTTATTTAGCTGATTTGTTAATGAAAAAGTTTACATAATTTCAAGGGACAAGAAAAAGCTTTATCATTTAATATGCTGAGATTTTCTGAAAGAGCTTCAAGGGAAAAATAGCACTAATTACTTAAATGGCATTGAGTTTATTGATTGTTGGACCATATAAACACTACTGATCTAACAGAAAGTAGCCGTATCTACTCTAGTTTTTTAATATGTGTAATTTAAAGGGCATTGGGGGCTTTTGTTAGTATTTTTTAAAAATCTAATGTTCTCTTTGTTTTTGTGTGTATGCATTTTGGTAATTTGGAAAGCTTATACTTAATGTATAAGTAATTATTTCAACTACAACATTAGTAATAACTATTAACCCTCTATTTATTTAAACAATATCTATCAACTTTGTTATAAGCATTGATAAAACTAGAATATCTTTTCCCCTTTATTCTATTACCCAATATCAGTTTACAGTATTATCTTTGCTAGTGTTTTCTTCTGTTCTATTACACTTCTAGTGTTCATTTCATCATTCTGGGCTATAAAATGTAAGAAAATCATTGTATTTATACCACCTGTCCTTATTTGTCCCTCTTTTCCCAACTTTTGTCAGGGTAATAAAATATATATTTTGCTCTAAAACTGTTATCTCTACATGACATTCAATCTCTGTCCTGTAGTTACGTAGATTCAGTCCTCCCCACAAGTCTTTTTCAGTAATTTTTACATTCTTATATGGATGGGCTGAAATTTTCTCCAACAGATTTTTTGGTGAAGACTCTTGGGAACAATATTCCCTAAGTTCCTGCACATTCAAAAATGCAATTGATAGTTTGGCTGGGTGTAAGTTTCTGAAGCCATACTTTCTATCCCTGAGGGTTTTTAAGGCAATGCTACCTGTCTTTCAACATTTGCTGAAGCCATTTTCTCTCCTTACCCAGGACTCAAATTGTTTTTCCTTGGCTGCCCCAAGGATTCCCTCTTTATCTTTGATATGTAGTAACTTCATGAGGGTATGTCATCATATTGGCCATTCTGTGTCACCTCTTTCCTAGAACATAGACTACCCTTTCAAACTATATATCCAACTCTTTCTCTATGTTTAAATTTTTTTCTTTAATTATAATTCTTAATGTCTGCTTTAGTTGCCCATTTCCGTTTTCCTCATAAAAGTCTCCAATTATACACATAAGGGATAACCCATCTACCTTTGATATTATTAATTTCTCTTACAAATCCTTTTTAACTTTTCCTATTCCTGAATTCTGTAGTCTACTGCATTTATAGTAGCTTTAGTTCTTCCTTGTGTTGCTTCCCATGTCAAATTCATTTTTTTATTGCCTTCCCTTCTAACCTCCATTTCTTTCCTTAGACAAACCAGTTCCATTATCATTTTTTTCTTTCTGTATTCTTATGATACTTTTCTAGGCTTTAGGGTTCTGACTTGATCTCTGGATTTTATTTTTTGAAGGAAATAATTATTTTACTGTTTGTAGTACAGTTACATTTATTAAAAATTTAATAAAATGCATATGCATATCTATCACACTTAAAAGACTGTCAATAATGTAAAATCAGTTCACTCTGCTTTTTTAAAATTGAATGGTAACATTCTTTTTTTTTTTTTTCCTGGATCTTTGTGATGAGTGCTTCATGAGGTGGTTTTGTTGTGCTGTGTTCACAGTGAAAACTTGGTCACAATTATAGCTTCACCATGGCAATATTTTTTGTTCAGTGTTGATAATTTTCATTTGTTTTTCCTGTTCCATTCTCCTCTTATTCTGCATAGTACCTATCTATAAAATTTGCAACTATTATCATTTTCTTTGTGATTACTCATCTTTGAATAAGATTCCTTGCTTTCAAGCCAGTTATTTGCAAGAGGTTTTGATGAGGGCGAGGCTAAGGGAGATTTTAAAGGGAGAGATTTGCAAGTTTTTCCAGAATTTCTTTCCCCAACTGAAAGGAATAGGCAATTATAGGACTATTTTCTGTCCCACAGGTACTGTTGGCCTTGAAATTAGGCATTCTTATAATTTTTAGTCCTCTACCCTCAGCTTCTCTTAACCAAATAGGGAGTGAAAATGAGATGATAAATGATAGTAGCCTATGAGATGAATTACATTATCCAATTCTCATACCAATGGGGAAAAATGAGAGCTGTTGGATGTGGTACCTGAGTTTACAGTTGAGTTGGGCAGAGTACAGTAATAACAACAACTGCCACTGAATGTTATGCCAAATATATATACACACATAGGAGATAATGGATAGAGAGGAAATTCATAATAATTGTGTAAAGTAGATATTATTTTGCTTATTCTTCAGAAGAAGAAACCAAAACAGAGATTGAGTTGCTTTTCAAAGTCAAGTAGCCAGGAAAAGGTGGCAGAAAAGGTGGCAGCAGTGAAATTAGAACTAGGTCTGTGTGAATCAATTCTAATGCATTCCCAACCTCACTGACTCCCCAATGGTTGATAAATAATTAACCCATATAGGAACTACTTGGCTTCCCTTTTTAATTAATGCATTTGAATAATTACAGATTGGGTGGGTACTAATATGTCCCTGGCTTCAACCACTATTGAGGGCTCCAAATCTTGATTCTCTTAATCTACATAGATATAGTGGTATAAATTCCAGCATTTTCCTCACCAAATATTCCTGGGTATTCAAAGGCATACCTAATATGTAATCCTAATGAATTCTAGTCCTTAAAAATTTGTAGGTCTTACAGGTCTTACAGAATGTCACTTAACTTCCCAAAGGTTAGAGTAGTATTATGTAGTTGATTTGTCAAGAGAAGGAAGACTTTTCTTTTTAAATTTATGATACTCTAACCTGACTTCCAGATCAGAGAAATAGACATGCCTTTTTTTGTAAGAAAAACAATGTAAGATAGTGTGTTTTCAAATCAGAATATGAAGTTGTTTTTGATCCACATGTTCATATGCCTTAGAAATGAGGTTCTTATTGGAAAATATGCAAAATTTTTTGTCTTAAGAAATCCATAAACTTCATAGCAATGGTTTCAGCAAATGAAATGCTGAGTGCATGTGGGGAAATTGAGTAAAGCCTCATTGGAGACCCTGTGATGATTATTGAGAAAAAGAGTAAATAGGATCAAATGGACTTGTAGGTTTTTTCCTAAGATAAAAAGCAACTGTTCAACATATTCAAGTTGATTGAGAAGCCAGAAGAATTCAGGGGAAAAAATCAAATAGGCACTCATTCTTTGTGCAAAATTAGCCACTACTCCATCCCAGATGTGGAGATGGTACTCTAGCAGCTTCTCTTGGGAGGGAAGTTTTTGTTGTCTTTGTATGGGAGCTTCAGAGGGCAGGTCAGACTTGTCTGTGCAAACCAGACTTAATACCTTCTCTAGCCTTGTGCTGCTCAAGATTTGGTTGGTTTTCACAGTTCTTAAAGATATCACCCCTTAGCTCTTTTAAATGGCATGAATGCAATGAAGTAATGAAGCCAGAGGCATAAAATGTACTTGAGAACCTCTAATATGAGGAGTAATATTACCATATACCTTGAGTTCTAATATGTCGCTAATTATATACTGCATTTGTAAATTAAATAATAGCATTTGGAGATTTAAAATATCTCATAAAGGGTATTTATCAAGTTTAAGATGCACCACAGTGTCAGAAACATTAGTATATAAAAAAGTGAGAATATATGGTAATATGATCTTTGGTCTTAATGGAACTAATTGGAATGAATCCTTTGCATAGAATTTCCCAGAGTGAAAAAAAAAGTTACCAAGGATAGTGGAATATTAATCACTGCTGAGACTGATGGAAAAATCAAGGATGGACCTGTCATCCTATAATCTGTGGCCCAATTCAGAGTTAGTTGCCATGTAGAATTATGGGGATGACCACTTACAGACATACAGTTGGGGAACCTCTATATGATGTTAGTGATGTTGATTGCAGAGATGGAATTCATATTCAGCAGAGGCACCAAAAGTCAAGGCAGACCCTAGAAATCAGAAATGAGACTTTTAAATCCATATGATATATATATGATAAAGTAAAGGAATGGTAGAATGGAGAAAAACTCTGAAGATATTCAACAAGGTTTTGGAAGTCTGTCCAAAGCTATTTGGATGCAGAATTGTCCCTAACAACATGTGTACTTGGGCTCTTCTTCCTATTGAGGTACAATCTGAGGTACCCTCACACATGATGCCTCTGCCTCCACCATCCTATTCAGGAAGGGCATCAGGGAAACCTATTACTGGATTAATCAAATACTTGAGTCTACTAAAAAGTCTACTCACACTCAGAGTTGGTATTCAGAGTCTGCTGCTCTTGGACCAAAGTCCCAGGAGACACTTTATATAACACTGTTTATGCTCACAGACTGAGTGATGCTCCTGCTCCAGCCTCTGGCCAAACTATGATGCTAAAGACGACACCCCGCCATGGGGTACCAAAGTTAACAGAAAATTCATCCCCCATTTCCATTTCCCCCATATCTTTTATAATAGAAGAATACTAAAAGGTAAATAATAATAAAGCATAGGCTTATTTGGGCTGTTGAGAGAGTAACTGAACAAGAATTTAGGACTTATGGGCCTTAGACACATCCCTACAAAGGAAGCGCTAGAGGAATCTTAGAACATATTAAGAAAGGTTCTCATCCCAATCCATATGTCTCTAGTAACTGTATGTGGTTCTCCTGCCAACTTTTTATAGAACAACCCAGTTTGATTTTTTTTTAATTTTTATGGTT
>NW_027397065.1:41983488-42001232 GCF_003265705.2 Callorhinus ursinus
CCTGCAATCTTTTTTTTTTTTTTTAACATATATTGTATTATTTGTTTCAGAGGTACAGATCTGTGATTCAACAGTCTTGCACAATTCACAGTGTTCACCGTAGCACATACCCTCCCCAATGTCTATCACCCAGCCACCCCATCCCTCCCACACCCGACCACTCCAGCAACCCTGTTTGTTCCTGAGATTAAGAATTCCTCATATCAGTGAGGTCATATGATACATGTCTTTCTCTGATTGACTTATTTCGCTCAGCATAACACCCTCCGGTTCCATCCACGTCATTGCAAATGGCAAGCTCTCATTCCTTTTCATGGCTGCATAATATTCCATTGTGTATATATACCACTTCTTCTTTATCCATTCATCTGTCGATGGACATCTTGGCTCTTTCCACAGTTTGGCTATTGTGGACATTGCTGCTATAAACATTGGGGTGCACGTACTCCTTCAGATCCCTACATTTGATCGCTGGGGTAGATACCCAGTAGTGCAATTGCTGGGTCATACGGTAGCTCTATTTTCAACTTTTTGAGGAACCTCCATACTGTTTTCCAGAGGGGTTGCACCAGCTTGCATTCGCACCAACACTGTAGGAGGGTTCCCCTTTCTCTGCATCCCCGCCAACATCTGTCGTTTCCTGACTTGTTAATTTTAGCCATTCTGACTGGTGTGAGGTGGTATCTCATTGAGGTTTTGATTTGGATTTTCCTGATGCCGAGTGATGTTGAGCACTTTTTCATGTGCCTGTTGGCCATTTGGATGTCTTCGTTGGAAAAATGTCTGTTCATGTCTTCTGCCCATTTCTTGATTGGATCATTTGTTCTTTAGGTGTTGAGTTTAAGAAGTTCTTTATAGATTTTGGATACTAGCCCTTTATCTGATATGTCATTTGCAAATATCTTCTCCCATTGTGTTGGTTGTCTTTTGGTTTTGTTGACTGTTTCTTTTGCTGTGAAAAAGCTTTTTATCTTGATGAGGTCCCAATAGTTCATTTTTGCCCTTGCTTCCCTTGCCTTTGGCGATGTTTCTAGAAAGAAGTTGCTGTGGCTGAGGTCGAAGAGGTTGCTCCTGTGTTCTCCTCAAGGATTTTGATGGACTCCTATCTCACATTGAGGTCTTTCAACCATTTTGAGTCTATTTTTGTGTGTGGTGTAAGGAAATGGTCCAGTTTCCTTCTTCTGCATGTGGCTGTCCAATTTTCCCAACACCATTTGTTGAAGAGACTGTCTTTTTTCCATTGGACATTCTTTCCTGCTTTGTCAAAGATTAATTGACCATAGAGTTGAGGGTCCGTTTCTGGGCTCTCTATTCTGTTCCATTGATCTATGTGTCTGTTCTTGGGCCAGGACCATACTGTCTTGATGATGACAGCTTTGTAATAGAGCTTGAAGTCCGGAATTGTGATGCCGCCAGCTTTGCTTTTCTTTCTCAACATTCCTCTGGCTATTCGGGGTCTTTTTGGTTCCATACAAATTTTAGGATTATTTGTTCCATTTCTTTGAAAAAGTGGATGGTATTTTGATGGGGATTGCATTGAATGTGTAGATTGCTCTAGGTAGCATTGACATCTTCACAATATTTGTTCTTCCAATCCATGAGCATGGAAAGTTTTTCCATTTCTTTGTGCCTTCCTCAATTTCTTTCATGAGTATTTTATAGTTTTCTGAGTACAGATCCTTTGCCTCTTTGGTTAGATTTATTCCTAGGTATCTTATGGTTTTGGGTGCAATTGTAAATGGGATCGACTCCTTAATTTCTTTTTCTTCTGTCTTGTTGTTGGTGTATAGGAATGCCACTGATTTCTGTGCATTGATTTTATATCCTGCCACTTTGGTGAATTCCTGTATGAGTTCTAGCAGTTTTGGGGTGGAGTCTTTTGGGTTTTCCACATAAAGTATCATATCATCTGCAAAGAGTGAGAGTTTGACTTCTTTGCCGATTTGGATGCCTTTTATTTCTTTTTGTTGTCTGATTGCTGTGGCTAGGACTTCTAATACTATGTTGAATAGCAGTGGTGAGAGTGGACATCCCTGCCGCATTCCTGACCTTAGGGGGAGCTCTCAGTTTTTCCCCATTGAGAATGATATTCACTGTGGGTTTTTCATAGATGGCTTTTATGATATTGAGGTATGTACCCTCTATCCCTATACTCTGAAGAGTTTTGATCAAGAAAGGATGCTGTACTTTGTCAAATAATTTTTCTGCATCTATTGAGAGGATCATATAATTCTTGTTCTTTCTATTGTTGATGTATTGTATCACATTGATTGATTTGCGGATGTTGAACCAACTTTGCAGCCCAGGTATAAATCCCACTTGGTCATGGTGAATAATCCTTTTAATGTACTGTTGGATCCTATTGGCTAGTATTTTGATGAGAATTTTTGCATCCATGTTCATCAAGGATATTGGTCTGTAATTCTCCTTATTGATGGGGTCTTTGTCTGGTTTTGGGATCAAGGTAATGGTGGCCTCATAAAACGAGTTTGGAAGTTTTCCTTCCATTTCTATTTTTTTGGAACAGTTTCAGGAGAATAGGTATTAATTCTTCTTTAAATGTTTGGTAGAATTCCCCTGGGAAGCCATCTGGTCCTGGGCTTTTGTTTTTTGGGAGATTTCTGATTACTGCTTTAATTTCCTTAGTGGTTATGTCTGTTCAGGTTTTCTGTTTCTTCCTGGTTCAGTTTTGGTAGTTGACATATCTCTAGGAATGCATCCATTTCTTCCAGAGTATCTAATTTGCTGGCATAGAGTTGCTCATAATATGTTCTTATAATTGTTTGTATTTCTTTGGTGTTGGTTGTGATCTCTCCTCTTTCATTCATGATTTTGTTGATTTGGGTCATTTCTCTTTTCTTTTTGATCAGTCTGGCCAGGGGTTTATCAATCTTGTTAATTCTTTCAGAGAACCAGCTCCTAGTTTTGTTGATATGTTCTACTGTTCTTTTGGTTTCTATTTCATTGATTTCTGCTCTGATCTTTATTATTTCTCTTCTCCTGCTGGGTTTAGGCTTTATTTGCTGTTCTTTCTCCAGCTCCTTTAGGTGTAGGGTTAGGTTGTGTATATGAGACCTTTCTTGTTTCTTGAGAAAGGCGTGTATTGCTATATACTTTCCTCTTAGGACTGCCTTTGCTGTATCCCAAAGATTTCGAACAGTTGTGTTTTCATTTTCATTTGTTTCCATGAATTTTTTTAATTCTTCTTTAATTTCCTGGTTGATCCATTCATTCCTTAGTAGGATACTCTTTAGCCTCCATGTATTTGAGTTCTTTCCGATTTTCCTCTTGTGATTGAGTTCTAGATTCAAAGAATTGTGGTCTGAAAATATGCAGGGAATGATCCCAGTCTTTTGGTACCAGTTGAGACCTGATCTGTGACCTAGGATGTGAACAAATCCGGAGAATGTTCCATGGGCACTAGAGAAGAATGTGTATTCTGTTGCTTTGAGATGGAATGTTCTGAATGTATCTGTGAAATCCATTCGGTCCAGTGTGTCATTTAAAGTCTTTATTCCCTTGTTGATCTTTTGCTTAGATGATCTGTCCATTTCATTGAGGGGGTGTTAAAGTCACCCACTATTACTGTATTGTTGTCAATGTGTTTCTTTGCTTTTGTTATTAATTGGCTTATATAATTGGCTGTTCCCATGTTAGGGGCATAGATATTTATAATTGCTAGATCTTCTAGTTGGATAGACCCTTTAAGTAGGCTATAGTCCTTCCTCATCTCTTATTACAGTCTTTTGTTTAAAATCTAATTTGTCTGCGATAAGGATTGCCACCCCAGCTTTCTTTTGGTGTCCATTAGCATGGTAAATGGTTTTCTACCCCCTCACTTTCAATGTGGGGGTGTCTTTGGGTCTAAAATGGGTGTCTTGCAGACAGCATATCAATGGGTCTGGTTTTTTTATCCCGTCTGATACCCTGTGTCTTTTGATAGGGGCATTGAGCCCATTTACATTCAGGGTAACTATTGAAAGATATGAATTTAGTGCCATTGTATTGCCTGTAAGGTGACTCTTACTGTCTATTGTCTGTGTTCCTTTCTGGTCTATGTTGCTTTTAGGCTCTCTCTTTGCTTAGAGGACCCCTTTCAATATTTCTTGTAGGGCTGGTTTCGTGTTTGCAAATTCCTTTAGTTTTTGTGTGTCCTGGAAACTTTTTATCTCTCCTTCTATTTTCAGTGACAGCATAGCTGGATATGGTATTCTTGGCTGCATATTCTTCTCATTTAGCGCTCTGAATATATCATGCCAGTCCTTTCTGGCCTGCCAGGTCTCTGTGGATAGGTCTGTTGCCAATCTAATGTTTCTACCATTGTACGTTACAGATCTCTTGTCCTGAGCTGCTTTCAAGATTTTCTCTCTGTCTCTGAGACTCGTAAGTTTTACTATTAGATGTCGGGGTGTTGACCTATTTTTATTGATTTTGAGAGGGGTTCTCTGTGCCTCCTGGATTGATGCCTGTTTCCTCCCCCAAATCAGGGAAGTTCTCTGCTATAATTTGCTCCAATATGCCTTCTGCCCACTCTCTCTCTCTTCTTCTCCCAGGATCCCAATTATTCTAATGTTGTTTCATCTTGTGGTATCACTTATCTCTCAAATTCTGCCCTCGTGATCCAGTAGTTGTTTATCTCTCTTTTTCTCAGCTTCTTTATTTTCCATCATTTAGTCTTCTATATCACTAATTCTCTCTTCTGCCTCATTTATCCTAGCAGTTAGAGCCCCTATTTTTGATTGCACCTCATTAATAGCCTTTTTGATTTCGACTTGGTTAGATTTTAGTTCCTTTGTTTCTCCAGAAAGGGTTTCTCTAATAACTTCCACGCTTTATTCAAGCCCAACTAGTATCTTTAAAATCATCATTCTGAACTCTAGTTCTGACATTGTACTAATGTCTCTATTGATTAGGTCCCCAGCAGTCGGTACTGCCTCTTGTTCTTTTTGTTGAGGTGATTTTTTCCATCTTGTCATTTTGTCCAGAGGAGAATAGATGAATGAGAGAACAAAATGCTAACAGGATAACAACATCCCCAGAAAATATACTCTAAACAAATCAGAAAAGATCTGAAACTGGGGGAAAAGAAAGGGAAAGAAAGAAAAAAATTTTAAAAAAAGATAAAGATAAAAACAAACAAAAACAGAACAAAACAAAAACAGAATATGATCAAATATGATCAGGCTGGTACCATAGATCAGTGCCACACACTAGATTTTGGGTGTATTTTGGTCCGTTAGAAGAAAGTGCCTCCCAAAATTTTAAAGAAAGAAAAACTTATATGTGTACAAAATAAGGATTAATATGATGAAGGAATGGAATATGACTATAAAGATGAAAATTATAAAAAATTTTATAAAAGGAATTGATAAGTTTAAAAAAAGAAAGAAGAGGATTAAAAAAAAGAAGAGGATTAAAAAAAAAGAAAAACAAAGGGAGAGAATGTGATCAGGCAGGAGACTAGAACAAAGCCATACACTAGAGATTTAGGGTATATTTTGATCTGTTAGAAGAAACTGTATCTCAAAATTTTAAAGAGAGAACAGCTTATATATATATATGCCAAAAATAAGGGTAACTACTATGAAGGGATAGAATATGACTCTAAAAATGAAAAATAAAAATGTTTTTTTAAAAATGGATTAATAAGATGTTGGTTGAAAAAGGGAAAAAGAATAATTCCAAAAAAAAAAAAAAAAAAGACAGTTAAAAAAAATTTGAAGGACTAAAGAATCATGGTAAAAAAGCCATGAATTCTATGTGCAGTCTTCCCCCAGCGCTGGAGTTCTGCCATTCTCATTGATTGGTAAACTTGATCTTGGCTGGCTGTTCTTGCTGATCTTCTGGGGGAGGGGCCTGTTGTCATGGTTCCCAAACGTCTTTGCCGGAGGTGGAATTGCCCCGCCCTTGTTGGTCTGGCTAAGCAATCTGCTGGGCTTTGCTCTCTGGAGCTTTTGTTCCCTGCAAGCTTTCCGTACAGCTTTGCAGGACGATCGTGAAAATGGCAGCCTCCCAATCTCCACCCTGGGGGAGCCGAGAACTCAGGGCCCCGCTCCTCAGTCAGCCCCCAGAGACAAAGCAGTCAGTCACTCCCCTCTCCCTGGTCTCCGGCCGCACTCCGTGCTCACCTGGCCTGTGACCAAGCATTTCTATCTCTGGCACACGACCCCGTGTGGAGTCTCTAAACCCAGCAGATCCCTGCGGTGCACTCCCACGCTGCTCCTCCCAGGGGAGGAAGAGGAGTATCCCCAGATCTGCTGCTTGTTGGATCCCTGCTGGAGAAGCAGTGGCCAGACTGTGTCACCGATCACAGTCTGTGGCAACCCCAAGCTGACAGCCCTCTACTCGGCTCCGTCTCTGCAGCTGACTTCCCCGCTCCTATACCTGGGAGGTCTGCTGCACTCAGGCACCCCCGCCTTTCTGTGACCCCAAGAGTCCTGAGACCACACTGTCCCAGCGAGGGTTCCACCCCCCGCTTAGCCACTGGAGCAACGTCCCTCAGCAGAGCCGACTTCTCAAAGTTCCAATTTTGTGTTCCGTGGCTCTATCACTTGCCAGAAGTGGCCAATGGAGGCCCCCTCCCCCACTGTCTAGCCTCCCGAATATCACCTCAGGTTCACTTCTCTGCACATCCTACCTTCCAGAAAGTGGTCGCTTTTCTGTTCAGAGAGTTGTTGCTATTCTTTTCTTTGATCTCCTTTTGAGTTGTAGGTGTTTAGAATGGTTTGATCCCTATCCAGCTGAATTCCTGGGACCAGACCAACCCAGTTTAATTTAAAAGGGTTATGGGAGAGAAGGAAGTTCCTTCTCCTGGTCAATCCATTGTCAAGTATTGGCTTCTTATTATAAGCTCAAGATGGTGACACAAAGACTACACAAGAGGTAAGCTATAATTCCTGTAGGAAAAGTTACTAAAATTATACTTGGAGAAAATACTATTGCAACAGTTAATGTTGTAAGCAGTTGGTAATTGGAGAATAAATTGTGTTGTAATTATTAAAAATCCAAAAGGAAGTGGATCATTGAGAACAAAGAAACTTGGGGAGTCTTCTTAGAGACAATGTCAAAAGGTCTCTAATCAATAAAAATCAGTATTTAATTCCACAAATGTGTTTCCCATTATGTGCTAAGAACTGCAGTAGGTGACATTTTTATTCTTTATTTCTTTTCCTACACATAGATTACTTTATGTGACTGTCATAACAATGGTTAATCTTTATTTTTTTAAAGGTTTTATTTATTTATTTGAGATAGAGCAAGCATGAGCAGGGTGAGGGGCAGAGGGAGAGCAGACTCCTGGCAGAGCAGGGAGCCCAACTCGGGGCTTGATCCCAGGATCATGGGATCATGACCTGAGCCAAAGGCAGATGCTTAACCAACTGAGCCAACCAAGTGCCCCTGGTTAATCTTCATTTAGAGTTTAGAGAGTACTATACATTGTACATGCATTATCCATGAATTAGATGGTGGTCATATCCCCACATTATAGGTGAGGTTATTAAGCCTTAAAGAGGTAAAGTAACTTGCCTAAGGTCACACAGCTAGTAAGAAGTCAGAATTTGAACTCACAACTGTTTACCTTAAAAAGCCCTAGCTCCTAACCATGACCATGTACTATCTCTTTAGCCTCTTTTGAAATTAAACAAGTAACAATTTCTTAATCATTTGTGCTGCACTTAAGTCTGATTTTCCTCAAAAGTGGTATTATAAAAACATAATTTTGCCAGATTTTTATATCTTCAGCCACCTTATAAAATTCCCAAAAGCCATAATAACCAAAATTCATGTGAGCTGAAACTAAAAAAAAAAAAAAAAATTAGAATAACATGGATAGAACTTGAGAGCATTATGCTAAGTGAAATAACTTAGATAAAACTAGCATAAAAAAAAACGCCAAACAAAAACCAAGTTAATAGACACGGAGAACAGATTGGTGGTTGCCGCAGGTGGGAGTTTAGGGATGGGTAAAATGGTTGAAGGAAGGTCAAAGGTACAAACTTCCAGTTATAAAATAAGCCATGACGATCTAATGCACAGCATGGTGACTATAGTTAATAATACTGTGTTGCATAGTTGAAAGTTGCTAGAAGGATAGATCTTAAAAGTCCAACACAAGAAGAAAAAAAATTGTATGTTGTATGTTGATCAACTGTTCATCAACTGTGTGTTGATGAATGTTAACTATAGACTTATTGTGATCATTTCACAATGTATACAAATATTAAATCATTATGATGTAACCTGAAACAATATAATGTTATAGATCAATTATACCTCAACTTTTTTTACTTTTTTAAAGATTTTATTTATTTGAGAGAAAGAGCACAAATGGTGGGGAGGTGCAGAGGGAAAGGGACAGGCAGACTCCCCACTGAACAAGGAGCTTGATGTGGGGCTCAATTCCAGGACCCATGAGATCATGACCAGAGCTGAAGGCAGATGCTGAACTGACTGAGCCACCCAGGCCCCCCATACCTCAATTTTTAAAAAAAATCAGAATAATGCAAGGCCCATCACAGGGTTAGGAGGACTGGAAATGTGTGCTATGAAATCACAAAGAACAATGGTAAGCCATTTTGGGAATTGTGGGATTCAAAAACTCAAATATTAAAAACCAAAAATATCAAACAGTTTATAGTGTTTTGCCTTTAAAGACTTCATGATGTAAGTGACACGGACAATATGCAGTGACAAAAAGTGATGATGTGGCCTTGGGATTACTCGAGTGAACAATTATATATGAACTGTTTATATGTGCAAAGGCAGGGAATAAGCATTCATTCAATGCCGGACAGTGTTCTAAGAATATAAAATGTGTATGTTAATGTGTATGAAATCAGTTATCCTGTTGTAAACCATAGTGAATCAGTCTTTTCTTCCATTTTCAGAAATGAGATTTTTCTGTATCTTTGTCATTACAGATAGTGATATAAGTTATTTAGAAGAAGAAAACACCATTTCCATAGTTGTTATTCCTGTGTTTGGTAAGTTTCAGTTCTTAAGTATTCCATGAGGTTGCATTTTAGAATGTGATTATCATGTATTTGTTGTTTGTGCCTTTTGAGAATCCCTGACCTCCTTCTGATAACCCCTTTTTTTGTAAATAATATATTTTATGTGGCTAAAAGAGATGGCTTTTCCACAGCAATGTGTACATGAGTTGGTAAATCAGAATCCATCCCTAAGGCAACAGTCATTGGTCCAGGAATGAGCCCCAATCTGAAGTAAGCCAATCAGAGTCTTTCCTGGGACTTGGGCAAAATAAAATGTTTCAGGAAAAGCTTTTTAATGAGGTCGAGTCACGATCTGTGTCTGGAGTCCCAAAGGCCACCTGGCCTACCACATGGAGAAAGCCAGCCTAAAACAGGCAAGGAGAAAGCTTATGACATTCCAGTTCTGTGGGCCAATAAATTCTTCTTTTTGCTTAATTAGTTTGAGTTGGATAGAAAACATTTGTGTTGAAATACAGTGATTATGGTAACCTCATTGAGACAATGAGTAGTGGCAGAATAAATGAGGAATTATAAGATAGACTTAGCAGTGACATTGACTTATGACCTCAAGCAAACCGCTTTATCTTCCCAACTCTTGTCTCTTTTATCAGTGGATATGCTAATACTGGATCACATAAAATCTGAGGCCCTATTTTATCTTCTGTTTTTATTCCAAATACCATTGTTTTAACTTTATTAATTCATAGTTATCTCACCTAGAAGTCATAGGGAATGGTGAGCCATACACACTACTTATTAGCACATCTAATTAACGCAAGGCTTTTATTTTTAGATGAAGATCACATCACTCTGTTCCCAGGCCTCATTCCACCTCTAACCTAAGCAGCTACTTTGCAAATGTGTGATGTTAGACAGCCACAGGGCCTGCACAACAGTGAATGCTTGGTTCTGAGAAAATCTATCCCTCTGGAAGATCAACTTGAGTACTTGTATTCAGTGGTTAGAAAATCATATACTAAGGCCATTGTGCTATGTCTCTTACTTCACGTCTTTATTTTTTGCTTTATATCCCTGTAGCACTTATTCCAACCAATGATTTCCACACAAATACACAACGAAAGCCTCTAATTCTTTTGGAAAGGAGATTCACAGCTATTACATTCAAAGATAAACATGTATGTGCTAATCAACTCAGAGACTAGAAATTCCACTTTAAACTAGCAGCTGTATCATAATTCTTTTTAAAAAAAATATGTATTTATTAGAAAGAGAGAGAGAGAGAGCACGAGCACGGGGGAGGGGCAGAGGGAGAGGGAGAAGCAGACTCCCAGCTGAGCAGGGAACCCCATGTGGGACTAGATCCCAGGACTCTGGGACATGACTCAAGCTGAAGGCAGACGCTTAACCATCTGAGCCACCCAGGTACCTCCAGCTGAGTCATAATTCTGCTGAAGGTTCTATACTATTTGTCATTTACTTCCTAAACTAAGTGAAAAGTATTATGTATGGATATCAACATGTCTTTTGGATTTCAATGTGTAGAGATTATTAAAATTGTACAACTTTTTAAAAACCTGAGATCTATCCTACTGACATTCTATGTGGAAGCTGTTAAATTCCATGTGTGTTCTAAAACGAAGATTAAGCTTCACAATAAGGCCAAGAACTTGCTTGAAATTTAAAAGCTGTCATTATGACTTATTTGATATAGACATAAACAAGACCAGTGCTATAGATAAGCAAGTGAGTTTTCCTAGTTGGATCCTGTTACGACTACCTGTTGTCGATTAAATTTATTTCCACTATCCCCAGATATTAACAGATGGGTTTCACTGTGTATGAATAGTCACCATTTGTGAGTTCTGTAGATATTCTCTCTCACTTACAACTACATATAACTCTTATAAGATCCTAGAAATACACAGAGATATTTGTGTGCTTGTATACAGTTTCTGTTTGTTTGTTTTTTTTTTTTATTTTAATCCTAGACTGGTATCTCCTTAGCGATTAGTTTTATGGGAGCATCTAGTTAATTTTCCATGTAAGCATAGAGAATTTAGAAGCCTGATTGCTATATCAGGGCACATGACATTCTCTAAAAGTTGCAACTTTCAACTTTTAATTCTCCCCTAAATCTGATAAATGATGGGCTTAAATTAAATATGCTTACAAAATTTTGTAGTGTTTCCCATTTACCAATTATACATAAAGAGAATATGCTCCTATTCAGAATAAACCACCAATGTCAAATCTATTGTGTATGTGATGATCCAGCACTGGGTTGGGATGTCCCTTACTGTCACTTTTTTGTGCTACGACTATTGTAACTTCCTAACTGATCACTCTGGCTCCAGTATTTTACCTTGATGATTTATTCTAATTAACATCAAATGTATTTTCCAAACTAACAAGAGTCCCCATATCACCATCCCAATTAAAAACCTCCTATTGGTTCCTTGTTGCCTCTAGAATTAATAATGATAGTAGTAACAACATTAATAATTATGAGAGCAAACACTTAATGGATTTACTCTGTGCTAAGCACTATGTGATGTATTTTATATACATTCCCTCATTTAATTTTCATAATAACTCTGAAAGTTCACAGTTGTAGAAACTGAGGTCCAAAGAGGTTGAATTATTTATCCAAGATCATACAGCTAGTACGTGATGGTACTAGTACCCAAACTCAGATCTGTCTGACTAAAGTTCATATTCTGAGCCATGATACTATTCTGTCTCCTTTTCCTAATAAAACACATACTCCTTGGCCGGTCTTTCATAAAATGGAGACCGTTCATTTGTTCTAATAAATCTTTTATTCCTCTTTAACATACACCTTCTTCAGCTCCGTTTTTGTTTTATTGTCTTAAAGTCATATTTCATCTTTCAGTTCTTTGGTTTTCCATTTCTCCCAACTTTTCCACTTTTGTTCTTCACACCTTTCTTTTGCACCCATCCTCTGCTTCCTTAGTCATTCAGTGAATGGCTTGTTAGTATTCACCTGCTGATTGGTCATTATCTCTCTCTCCCATAAAGTCATGGACTAGAGGGGGCATCAAAAGGGAGGATCCATTCCACACCAGGAGCAGCTGAAAAGAATAAAAATGACCCTATTCCAGTGCCTAGTACTCAAAAAAGTATTGATAGAGAATCAAAGTGCTAATCACTATTAAATCTCATCTCATATTTTCAGGGGTGAATAATTTTATTTCTTCCAGGTAAATTATAAGCTCCTTAAGCATAAAACAAAACCCTGTTTCTTTGCATCACTTTCACTCATACCTTAGATACAGGTTTTGTGTCCTGCCTACTTTTTGTAAGGAATTTCTTTGTGACATGTGTGTATTAAATAGTATGAATGCCTATATCTGCAAGTATATTTCCAAATATATAGAGGGTTATTGTTCTGAAAGATTAAAAGCACTGGCATAGAAACCAGACATTTAAGGATGAAGACTAAAAGCCCACTGATCAGTGCCATCTGATAAATATCTTCTCTGAGGATAGAAATGATGGTTTCTGTGTAACTGACTCCATAGAATTATTATGTTAAGCTAATTCATGACAGGAAAGCCTTTATAAAGTATCCTATACTACTGATCTTGAAGTGTCCATGTATCAGAGTTTAACCAGAGAAACTGAAACAGTAGGAAATAATCTTAAAGGATTTATTGCAAGGGATTGTCTTCCATATTGTTTGGCTGGTTAGGCAACTGTGACACCCGTAGGGTAAGCTGAACATCAGGCAGACCAGCTGAAATTCTCAAGCATAAGCTCAAGCTGCTATCTACAGAAGTAATTTCTTCTTCTTCCCAATTTCTTCTTCTTCGGAGTACATATAGCAATACCTCTAAGGCTTTTCAACTGATTAAATCAGGCCCACCCAGGTTATCCAGGATAGGCTCTCCTATTTAAAATCAGCTGATTGTGGACTTTAATCATGTCTACAAAATCTTAGCAACACCTAGACTACAGTTTGATTGAATAACTAGAGATTGTAGCCTAGCAAATAGACACATAAAACTAACCATTACAGTCCCCCAAACCTCCCTTTTCCAACTAGGTATGAGGCTGGATTATTCTTCATAGTGAGACCGACCAAATGCATAAACAGATATTAGAATTCAACTGCCTTCTATTCATATATTAAAGAGATTTGGAAAATTTCTCAATTTTTTGTTTTGGAAAATAGAGTTATTTTTTATAAAACTATTTTGTATGTTAACATGCAATGAATGTATTTAAATTTAATTTATAAATTATTTCTAAGTTTCTAATACAATAAATATGGATGGATATAACACACATAAACAAAACTCATTAGGATTCTACATTTTAAGAGTGTCAAGGAACCCTAATTCTAAAGGGTTTGAGAACCATAATTCTGAATAAGTGGGAAGATTATATAACCTTACTCATATCAATAAAACAAACACCTCAATAGTTATCCTTATATTTGGCATATATCATTGCAAATATCTTCTCTTGCCCAGCATGAAGTAGTGTAAAAATTTGGTCTTACATTATGAATGTAAAAACTATTCCTCTTCATGCATTTATTTAAAGAAATTATTATTCAAAGAATCACAACCTCCTTTTGTGAAGTCCTACTGACTTAATCTGATGCTATAAAATACCTATTTGAATTTTGGCTGTAAACACTTTCAACATCAGTATTCAATATTTTATTCTAAAACAGTTTCTGCAGATCCCAGTAAGTTATCCCTGCCAGGTTTCCTTATACCATGGTCAAAACATTTATTTTAGGGGATTTTTTTATTCACATTTTATATAGGAAAAATTAAATAAGCTAACAAAGTGGGTAGGAAGGGACTTGTAGTGACTTTCTATTCCAGGGGGTAAACATCAAGTTATTCTCTACCATTTATCTACTTTTTGATTAGCCAAAAAAATTAGAGGAGAGAAAGTCATGGAAAAGCCAAAATCATGTTATTTCGGGGAAAAAAAAATAGACAAAAGATAGTGCAAAATTGATTTGAGGAAAATCTATCCAAGTAAAACTGCTTATCAAATCCCAAACAGTTTATTATATGATGTCACCCTAAAGCATGAAGTCAAAAGGAGTATAAATATAATCTTTTAAGACAGAAGTTGCAAACTAAGATTGCTGCAGGGATGTAGCAGGTAATGTAATCTACTGAAGCTATTCATAGGAGGAATGGAGATATTTGTGCCCTGTCCAAACTGGGTGGCCATTACTCAGCAATTGCCAAATCTTGACCTGTGGGAATGTGTACCTCTTGTTGTCAGTTCTTTAGTTTGTTCCACAAAAAAAGAATCTACATTATTATGAGAAATACCCAATGTTTAAATACTTCCAGCTAATAAAAAATTTAAGCCTGTGCAGGCCAAATATTTCTGCAGATGGTTACCACTGTGTAACATCTGCTTTAGGAAAGCTGGATATCACATGAATTACTTGGTGACAGAGGACGAAGAAGATACCATCCTCTAAGGTAATCTGTAGTCACTGTTGTTTCCCACCTGAGCCTGTCCCTACCCCCTCCCCCAACATTACTTAATATAAAAGTTCCTCATCATTATTTTGTCTCTGCTTTTTAAAATTACTTCAGAAATCAAATTAATCAGTAGAGGCCCAGACTGAGACTTCACGCTCCTTCAAATTGCTCATCTTTAAAAGTTTGTTCAGCATCTGGAAAAAGAACCACACTTAGGTGGGGAAGAGGTAGACAAGACTCACCAAACTCAATTTGTTCACTTAATAAATCACTTCTGTCATTATCCTAATGCATCAGCTTGAGAACTCAGGAAACCCCTAAGGCAGGATTTCTCAACCTCAGCACAATTGACATCTTGGGCCAGATAATTCTTTGTTGTAGGAGGCTATTCTGTGTAATGTAGGATGTTTAGCAGCAACCCTGGGCTCTACCCACTAGAGGCCAGTAGCACCTTCAACCCAATTTGGCAAAGTTGTTTCCAGATATTGCCAAATGCCTCCAAGGGGCAACATCAGCCCTTGTTGAGAGCCACTGATCTAGGGGTATTCATGCATGCCCCTTGGGGATCTCTCACCTCTTCTCAGGCTACTTACACTGTACTCTTTCTAAGATGAGTTCTGGTTAATGAAATATGTTTCAACATGTTACATTTTTAGGGATGTTTGATGCCCTGGACAACTGCATTGCTGTCCATTCCTTTGCCTCAGTCCTGAAGGAACGATTTTTTGGCTAATGTTTCATGTTACCAACTCCTCCTCCTATTTCTGTTACTTGCTTAATACTTCTTCCAACTCTTATCCTATACCATTGTTTGCATCTAGTTAACCAGCTAAAATGTTTCAAGTTACTTTCCATTCTGAATACTTAAAACCTTACTTTGCTTGTTTAGTAAAGATTAATCTAGACCCTTGCCTTTCTTATGACTAAAGTCAATGCTTATCTGTCTTAATTTATCAAAGTGACCATAAGATTTTTCCTTACAACTTTTTCTATTTCAGTTGGTTTGAAGAATTTGATAACCCTGTTTTTATTTTTTTGTTTGTTGTTTGTTTTTAAAGATTTTATTAGAGCAAGGGGAGGAACAGAGGAAGAGGGAGAGAATCTCAAGCAGACTCCACGTTGAACGCAGAGCCTGACACAGCTCGATCTCACAACCCTGAGATCATGACCTGAGTCAGAATCAGGAGTCAGATGCTTAACCAACTGAGCCATGCAGGTGCCCCCATAACCGTTTTTTTTTTTTTATTAGAATAGTTAAGTCAATTTATTAAGGTTGCTGGCGAATTAAATGAGTTATTATATAGAGTGCTTAATACAGTGCTAGGCATAAATTGATCAATAACAGTTATAAGTTACCACTAGTAAAATTTTCACAGCTTGTAGTAAATAATTGGTCTTTAGTTTATAAATTTCATTCTAGTCATACGGTACTGGGTGTGAGATGGGACAAAAAGCCTCTATCAACAATTACTTTTTTAATTGTCAAGTTTGAGCAACAAGAATATAAAGGCTAAACATGACAAACTCTCTAAAAATCATAAACAAAAAGCATGATGCAGCCAATGAGAAATGCAAATATATACAAGATGCTAAATTTACATAAGCAAAGAAAAGTTGACTGCTGGAAAAGGGAATTATAGAAAGGTCTGAGATGTGTGATACTTTAAAATGATTTATTAAGGAATTCTAGCAGCCAGACAAAAGAAACATGGTCTCTCTAACAAAAACTGAACACACCATTTCACTTTTTATTATTTTTTATTAACATATAATGTATTATTTGTTTCAGGGGTACAGGTCTGTGATTCATCAGTCTTACGTAATTCACAGCACTCACCATAGCACATACCCTCCCCAACGTCTATCACCAAGCCACCCCATCCCTCCCACCCCCCTCCTCTCCAGCAACCTTCAGTTTGTTTCCTGAGATTAAGAGTCTCTTATTGTTTGTCTCTCTCTCTGGTTTCATCTTGTTTCATTTTTCCCTCCCTTCCCCTATGATCCTCTGTGTTGTTTCTCAAATTCCTCATATCAGTGAGATCATATGATACTTGTCTTTCTCTGACTGACTTATTTCACTTAGCATAATACCCTCTAGTTCCATCCACATCATTGCAAATGGCAAGATTTCATTTTTTTGATTGCTGCATAATATTCCATTGTATATATACACCACATCTTTATCCATTCATTTGTTGATGGACATCTTGGCTCTTTCCATAGTTTGTCTATTGTGGACATTGCTGCTATAAATATGGGGGTGCAGGTGCCCCTTCGGATCACCACATTTGTATCTTTGGGGTAAATACCCAGTAGTGCAATTGCTAGGTCATAGGGTAGCTCTATTTTCAACTTCTTTTTTTTTAATTTTATTTTATTACATTAATCACCATATATTACATCATCAGTTTTTGATGTAGTGTTCCATGATTCATTGTTTGCATATAACACCGAGTGCTCCATTCAATACGTGCCCTCTTTAACACCCATCACCAGGCTAACCCATTCCCCCACCCCATTCCCTTCTAGAACCCTCAGTTTGTTTCTCAGAGTCCATAGTCTCTCCTGGTTCATCTCCCCTTCCGATTTCCCCCCCTTCATTTTTCCCTTCCTACTATCTTCTTCTTCTTCTTTTTTTTTTTTTTTGAACATATAATGTATTATTTGTTTCCGAGATACAGGTCTGTGATTCATCAGTCTTACACAGTTCACAGCGCTCACCATAGCACATACTCTCCCCAATGTCTATCACCCAGCCACCCCACCCCTCCCACCCCCCACCACTCCAGCAACCTTCAGTTTGTTTCCTGAGATTAAGATTTCCTCATATCAGTGAGGTCATATGATACATGTCTTTCTCTGATTGACTTATTTCGCTCAGCATAACACCCTCCGGTTCCATCTACGTCATTGCAAATGTCAAGCTCTCATTCCTTTTCATGGCTGCATAATATTCCATATACCGCATCTTCTTTATCCATTCATCTGTCGTTGGACATCTTGGCTCTTTCCACGGTTTGGCTATTGTGGACATTGCTGCTATAAACATTGGGGTGCACGTACTCCTTCAGATCCCTACATTTGTATCGTTGGGGTAAATACCTAGTAGTGCAATTGCTGGGTCATACGGTAGCTCTATTTTCAACTTTTTGAGGAACCTCCATACTGTTTTCCAGAGGGGTTTCACCAGCTTGCATTCGCACCAACACTGTAGGAGGGTTCCCCTTTCTCTGCATCCTCACTAACATCTGTCGTTTCTTGCTTGTTAATTTTAGCCATTCTGACTGGTGTGAGGTGGTATCTCATT
>NW_027397065.1:42001632-42043040 GCF_003265705.2 Callorhinus ursinus
ATCACCCAGCCACCCCATCCCTCCCACCCCCCTCCTCTCCAGCAACCTTCAGTTTGTTTCCTGAGATTAAGAGTCTCTTATTGTTTGTCTCTCTCTCTGGTTTCATCTTGTTTCATTTTTCCCTCCCTTCCCCTATGATCCTCTGTGTTGTTTCTCAAATTCCTCATATCAGTGAGATCATATGATACTTGTCTTTCTCTGACTGACTTATTTCACTTAGCATAATACCCTCTAGTTCCATCCACATCATTGCAAATGGCAAGATTTCATTTTTTTGATTGCTGCATAATATTCCATTGTATATATACACCACATCTTTATCCATTCATTTGTTGATGGACATCTTGGCTCTTTCCATAGTTTGTCTATTGTGGACATTGCTGCTATAAATACGGGGGTGCAGGTGCCCCTTCGGATCACCATATTTGTATCTTTGGGGTAAATACCCAGTAGTGCAATTGCTAGGTCATAGGGTAGCTCTATTTTCAACTTCTTTTTTTTTAATTTTATTTTATTACATTAATCACCATATATTACATCATCAGTTTTTGATGTAGTGTTCCATGATTCATTGTTTGCCTATAACACCGAGTGCTCCATTCAATACGTGCCCTCTTTAACACCCATCACCAGGCTAACCCATTCCCCCACCCCATTCCCTTCTAGAACCCTCAGTTTGTTTCTCAGAGTCCATAGTCTCTCCTGGTTCATCTCCCCTTCCGATTTCCCCCCCTTCATTTTTCCCTTCCTACTATCTTCTTCTTCTTCTTTTTTTTTTTTTTTGAACATATAATGTATTATTTGTTTCCGAGATACAGGTCTGTGATTCATCAGTCTTACACAGTTCACAGCGCTCACCATAGCACATACTCTCCCCAATGTCTATCACCCAGCCACCCCACCCCTCCCACCCCCCACCACTCCAGCAACCTTCAGTTTGTTTCCTGAGATTAAGATTTCCTCATATCAGTGAGGTCATATGATACATGTCTTTCTCTGATTGACTTATTTCGCTCAGCATAACACCCTCCGGTTCCATCTACGTCATTGCAAATGTCAAGCTCTCATTCCTTTTCATGGCTGCATAATATTCCATATACCGCATCTTCTTTATCCATTCATCTGTCGTTGGACATCTTGGCTCTTTCCACGGTTTGGCTATTGTGGACATTGCTGCTATAAACATTGGGGTGCACGTACTCCTTCAGATCCCTACATTTGTATCGTTGGGGTAAATACCTAGTAGTGCAATTGCTGGGTCATACGGTAGCTCTATTTTCAACTTTTTGAGGAACCTCCATACTGTTTTCCAGAGGGGTTTCACCAGCTTGCATTCGCACCAACACTGTAGGAGGGTTCCCCTTTCTCTGCATCCTCACTAACATCTGTCGTTTCTTGCTTGTTAATTTTAGCCATTCTGACTGGTGTGAGGTGGTATCTCATTGAGGTTTTGATTTGGATTTTCCTGATGCCAAGTGATGTTGAGCACTTTTTCATGTGTCTGTTGGCCATTTGGATGTCTTCTTTGGAAAAATGTCTATTCATGTCTTCTGCCCATTTCTTGATTGGATCATTTGTTCTTTAGGTGTTGAGTTTAAGAAGTTCTTTATAGATTTTGGATACTAGCCCTTTATCTGATATGTCATTTGCAAATATCTTCTCCCATTGTGTCGGTTGTCTTTTGGTTTTGTTGACTGTTTCCTTTGCTGTGAAAAAGCTTTTTATCTTGATGAAGTCCCAATAGATCATTTTTGCCCTTGCTTCCTTGCCTTTGGCGATGTTTCTAGGAAGAAGTTGCTGTGGCTGAGGTTCAAGAGGTTGCTGCCTGTGTTCTCCTCAAGGATTTTGATGGATTCCTCTCTCACATTTAGGTCTTTCATCCATTTTGAGTCTATTTTTGTGTGTGGTGTAAGGAAATGGTCCAGTTTCCTTCTTCTGCATGTGGCTGTCCAATTTTCCCAACACCATTTGTTGAAGAGACTGTCTTTTTTCCATTAGACATTCTTTCCTGCTTTGTCAAAGATGAGTTGACCATAGAGTTGAGGGTCCATTTCTGGGCTCTCTATTCTGTTCCATTGATCTATGTGTCTGTTTTTGTGTACCATACTGTCTTGATGATTACAGCTTTTTTTTCACATTTTTTGTTATGTTAATCACCATACATTACATCATTAGTTTTTGATGTAGTGTTCCATGATTCATTGTTTGTGTATAACACCCAGTGCTAATAGAGTTTGAAGTCTGGAATTGTGATGCCACCAGCTTTGCTTTTCTTTTTCAACATTCCTCTGGCTATTTGGGGTCTTTTCTGGTTCCATACAGATCTTAAGATTATTTGTTCCATTTCTTTGAAAAAAGCGGATGGTATTTTGATAGGGATTGCATTAAATGTGTAGATTGCTCTAGGTAGCATTGTCTTGTTGTTGGTGTATAGAAATAAAACTCATTTCTGTGCATTGAATTTATATCCTGCCACTTTACTGAATTCCTGTATGAGTTCTAGCAGTTTTGGGGTGGAGTCTTTTGGGTTTTCCACATAAAGTATCATATCATTTGCAAAAAGTGAGAGTTTCACTTCTTTGCTGATTCAGATGCCTGTTATTTCTTTTTGTTGTCTGATTGCTGAGGCTACAACATCTAGTACTATGTTGAATAGCAGTGGTAATAGTGGATGTCCCTGCCATGTTCCTGACCTTAGGGGAAAAGCTCTCAGTTTTTTTCCCATTGAGAATGATATTCGCTGTGGGTTTTTCATACATGGTTTTTATGATATTGAGGTATGTACCCTCTCCCTACACTGTGAAGAGTTTTAATCAAGAAAGGATGCTGTACTTTGCCAAATGCTTTTTTTGCATCTATTGAGAGGATCATACGGTTCTTGTTCTTTCTTTTATTAATGAATTGTATCACATTGATTGATTTGTGGATGTTAAACCAAACTTGCAGCCCAGGAATAAATCCCATTTGGTCGTGGTGAATAATCCTTTTAATGTACTGTTGGATCCTATTGGCTAGTATCTTGATGAGAATTTTTGCATCCATGTTCATCAGGAATATTGGTCTGTAATTCTTTTTAATGGGGTCTTTGATTTTGGGATCAAGGTAATGAGGGCCTCATAAAATGAGTTTGGGAGTTTTCCTTCCATTTCTATTTTTTGGAACAGTTTCAGAAGAATAGGTATTAATTCTTTAAATGTTTGGTAGAATTCCCCTGGGAAGCCATCTCGCCCTGGGCTCTTGTTTGTTGGGAGATTTTTGATTACTGCTTCAATTTCCTAAGTGGTTATGGGTCTGTTCAGGTTTTCTATTTCTTCCTGGTTCAGTTTTGGTAGTTTATAAGTCTCTAGGAATGCATCCATTTCTTCCAGACTATCTAATTTGCTGCCATTTAGTTGCTCATAATATGTTCTTATAATTGTATTTGGTGTTGGTTGTGATCTCTCCTCTTTCATTCATGATTTTATTTCTTTGGGTCCTTTCTCTTTTCTTTTTGATAAATCTGGCCAGGGGTTTATCAGTCTTAGTCTTTCAAAGAACCAGTTCCTAGTTTTGTTGATCTGTTCTACTGTTCTTTTGGTTTCTATTTCATTGATTTCTGTACTGATCTTTATTTCTCTCTTCTCTTGCTGGGTTTAGGCTTTATTTGCTGTTCTTTCTCCAGCTCCTTTAGGTGTGAACATACCATTTCTTATCTATTATTTGTTATTAGGGTTCTAATTAGCTAGTCTGTGGCATTTAATTCCAACTCCATGATATAAATAACTTGCCACATGCAAGTATGTACAATTTCTAAGCAGATTGGAAAGTAAGTCTATGCTTTGAGAACTCGTATTTATTGGTCAGCATGACTCCCTTGTCCTAAAATTGTATGTACCTCCCTCTCTCTATTGGGGAAATGATGAGGGGAAAGAACATTGGTTGTAGAAGTAAGCAGATGTGGTTTTTGTTCTGTGTCTGCCACTAATTTCCTATGTGGCCTTGAGTAAATTTAACTTCTCTAAGCTTCAGTGTCCTCACCCATGGCACAAGGAAGCAGCACTAAATGACTTCTGATTACCTTCTGGTGCTAACATTTTGTGATTAACCAAATCTGTGATTCTAGGCCACATTTGTGCTGAGAAACCATGAGACTCTGAGAAAAGTGAGGAAAGGAACAGTACTTGCAAAGCACTCCTCTTTAGCAGATGGAGAACCGTGGAATGCCAAGTGCCTTTAAAAAAAAAAAAAAGTTCTAGACTATCTAAAGTGTTAGGCAAATTCCATGTTCTTAAAAATCCATAACTTATATCTTACAGCTATTCCAATTTTAGATGTGTGGGTGTTTCGTCCCTTCTAACATGTTTTTATGTCCAATTTTTCTTAGTAGTCTGATAGGATCCAACAGTACACAGACGTTCACAATTACCCTAGCAACCAGCCAAGATCCTATGGAAAGATTTTCATGAAGTTAGACATTATGTTCATTTTTTCCCCACCTCTTTTTATTCCCAAGTTGGGTAATATTACCCTTTTGCTACCCTCAGAATAGGCTTGTTGCTTGCTCTATCTTGTTTTATTTGTGGACTCACCAATAACTATCCACCAATATGGCAATTGGTTCATGACATTTACCCCAGTTAGCAGAATTACAGACAACTCAGTAAAAAGATTATACACAAAAATTTCCTTTAGGGCATGAATCAGCACTCTCCATGAGCCCATAAATAAGTCTGGTTTTCTGTATGTCTGAAGCATTCACATAATCCGTAAGTATAATATATTGGTCCCACTTTCCTTATTTTGTATAATCAAACAGTAATCAATAAGAACTACGACTGCTGCAAAATGAGACTTCTGAGGCTTTGAGGGTAAATTTATCACCAGCACGTGTATAAAAGTCACTGCAGAATTTTCCTCTCTTTAAGTGCCCTTGAAACCCAGTAACTGAATTATGTTCCAGGCCCCCAAGGAGAACTACAAGGTTATAATTGTCTCACACTTAATTACATGCATTGCAAAAGGTAAATGGACAAAGTCATTCTTGTGCCAGGTATAGAGAATAAAATCACTTACGAATTTTGATATTGCTGGATCATTGATTCACAGAAAGTAGAAATTTATGCAAGACCCATGTCTAACAGTGATGGTGCTGTGTAAATGTGCAGCCAAGCCAAGAACACTGCCTTCACTGTTCTGGGCCTGGGGCCCACACTCACAGTCCTGCTATTTTCCTTCTCTTGTGGCCCTAGTGAGGCAGCTTATTTTTCCCATTTCCTTTATGGGCCACAGTTGTTATTTGCCAGGCCGTCTTCTTCTCTGAGTTTCCAAGACAGTGTTAGTTTAATGCCTTGTCTTGACACTATCAGATATAATCAGAGAAATGAAAAATGCCTTGGGAAAGATAAATGATATTCTAGCCAAGCTGTACAAGAGAAATAGTGCTACTTTCAAGTCCTATTTTCCATAGCTTCTAATGCAGCCTGCTCAGGAGGATCATCAGCTTTTCTGGGGTAAGTAAAAGTGACCTGACCCTTTCCATATAATGGCGGAATGATTACCTCTTATGATCACTAATCCTAAATTTTGAATCAGGCCCAGGATATACCTACTTTTCTTCATAGTGCATTTGATATGTCATTTGGCTTGCTGGGTAAAGATCCACATCCCTTTTGTAACAGAATGTTGCATTTTTCTTTAACTGATTTCATCAGGAAAAGCTGATGGCAAATGCTACTTTCTTATGCAAGAGTGTGCTGCCTGAATGTACCTACACACGTTTTGTAAATAACATATATGTAACATGTATATAAATAATATATCTTGCATTCATCCAACACAGCCTGAGGAAGTAGATGGAGTTAGTGTGTTGTTCTCAAAGCAGAAAGAAACTACAGCTTAGAAGAAGAGAGTGAGATTATTACATGCCTTCCTAATTTCATTTTGATAAACTCCAAAGCATTGTGGTGGCTTTCAACTATAGGTGGGAATTTTGACTCTCCTTTGAGTTCAAAGGAAAAAACTGATATTTAAAGAAAACTATTTTTACTCCCTGAGTATAAACTATTCTCTCCAGAAAAAGCCCCATGTATGCAGGCAGGCCGGTGAGGAATACCTTTAGTATAATCCTACTGTGACATGGGGTAAAACCTCTCCAATCACAGGTGAAAAGTAAATTTTTTAACTCTGAGCAACTAGTTCTTTAGCCTGCCAGAGTTCATATACCTGGTGGAATTCATTTGTCCTCTTAAATTGCTACACAACTCAGGTCAAGATAGTCAGAGAGGAATTGAAATTCTGGGGAAGAACCAGACCTTCAGTAGCCAATCTGGCACCCTACTCCATTCTTCTCGCATAAGCCTTTCTCTGTTTCCAGATATTGCAGACGTATAGTCAACAGTGCTAGGAATGTTATTCTTTTAACAGATGCACTGTTCCGTTAAGCCATTAATCAAGCAAATCACAGATGTTTTCTTTCTAGATGTTACTATAATTACTCCTAATAACACCTTCTGAATTTGTAATTTCATTGCCATTGATGACTTTTTAAAAATTTATCAGATAATTCATTTTTTAAATTCTGTTTATATGGATATCAGTTGTATTTTTCTACCTTGAAGAGTTCAGGATCTCGCCTCCAGTTGTCACCACGTATTTGCCAAAGAATATAACAGGGTAACCTCACATATGGTAGATAAATAGGTTCTTGAAAGACTGAAGGTTGAAAGTCACATGCTGAGTTTGCAATCAAACCATATTCTCCTTATACGGAAAGATGGGTATTATCATTTTGAGGCATATGGTGCTAATAAATCCAGGTGAAGGAATCTGCCATTCTTAAAGTCAGAGCCAGGAAGGGAGCTTAGCCCAGCTGCCTGGTGTACAGATGGTGAAACTGGGACCCAGAGAAATGAAGTCTCCATTACTAAGACAAAATAACGACCAGAGTCCAAGGCTCATGGCTTGCAATCTATTGTTATCTCTTCTACCACACCAGTTCTCCAAAGAGCCCCTGCCGTATCAGGAGGAAATAAAAATCTCCTTCCTGACTCAGTTAAAACAGTTCAGATTTCTGAGATTCATTCTACACACTTACCCACTCTCCTAAAAGTAAAATTTAGCCAGACATTCTTCAATCCTGATTTGAACTGAGTGAGCTCTATCTTCATTGCTGATTAAATATCACTGATATCTCCTGTTGTAGTGACATCATTTTAAAATTTCCTTCTAAAACTTTCAAGCTTATGGAGTGCTTTTTCCTTCTCAAAATTTAGGTCCCTATAAAATATGCTTCTATTAAGAGATTGGTAATTGGGTAGTGACAATAGCAGTGGTGTGGCTTAGAAAAAAAATAGGCATTGAATTGAACTTAGAATTGAATCTCTGATCTTCTGCTTAGTAACTGTGTGATCTCAGACAAGTTACCTAAATTTTCACATCCTCACATTGAAACAGTGTTTCTGTGTAATCACCTGGTACACACAGTGATTGGCTTATAGAGGCACTTAACAATTATTGGTTATTGCTATTAATTAGAACCATACGAAAGAATGGTAACTGTCATGGCATTTTTTAAATGTTCTCTAACATCTAGAGGAGAGAAGAAGAATCTCATTTTCTGCTTTTGGTGTTAATGATCATGGGCTGTTATGACCAGTGCAGAGAGCCTTGTAGATAGTTAGCAGCCTACAAACTGTATTATTGAAGAGGAGGTACTCTGACCCCTTAGCCAAGGGTGTTACAGGCTGCTCTGTTGTGGTGTAGTATCAATCTGAACTCATTGGATTGAAGAAACAACGCAGGACCACAAGAATACATTGAGTGTTTCTTCGTCTCACCCATTTCATTAAATAAAAATTCCAAATCCCATCAATCACCAGCGAACTTAATGGCGACATGTTCTCAACCTCTTCCTCCCCAATTATGACTCAGAGCAGTGGTTCTGGTAATGTGGTTCCTGGGCCAGCTGCATCAGCTTTACTTAGGAACTTATTAGAAATGCAAATTCTTGGGCCCAACTAGGGACATGCTGAATCAGAAACCCTGGGGAAGACTTAAAAATCTGCTTTTAACAAGCTCCCGGGATAATACTGATGCTTACTAGAGTTAAAGAACCATAACCTGGAGAATCAGCCCAGGTGCTACAGTGTTTCTCAAAGTGAGGAGGAGGTACCAGGGCAGGACTCAGAATGATCCGAGATAGGACAACGTGACTTTCAAGTAGTGAAAATTTCCCTATCTTGATTCTCTTTCAATCTTTAAGTCTCAGTTTGATGTTTATAGGCCTCTAATACCTCTCTAACCATTGCTAATCTTTTTCAACAAAGAGAGTAGGATACAAATCCTGTGTCTTTAGGGAGTGGCAGAATCTAACTAAAATTCAGTGATAATTTGTTTCTTTCTATTTACTTTTATGGATACCTTCAATTTATGGCCCACTGTATTTGTTTTACATTTAATTGTGATAAAAAGTGTTTTTTTATATGTGTTTAGCCAAGGGGCCCCTTGTGGCAAAGTCGGTTAAGTGGCTGTCTCTTGGGTTCTGCTCAGGTTGTGATCTCAGGGTGATGAGATTAAGCCCCAGTTGGGGCTCAGTCCAGAGTCTGCTTGAGATTCTCTCCCTCTCCCTCTGCCCTTCCTGCTCATGCTCTTTCTCTCTCTCAAAATAAAATAAATAAATCTTAAAAAAATAACTAGTCAATTTAAGGAAAAGGTTAAGAAAACAATATAGCTAGTGTATGGATATGGCAAAAATCAGTGATGCCAGAGTGAATGCATTCGGAGAAATGCTGGCATAGTAGAGACAATATTGTCTGTACTACTTTTCCTAGCCTCAATTTTCTCATCATCAAACAAGAATGATGATACTAACATCGTAGAAGTGGTATAAGAATTTATGTATGAGAAATACTGGCTGTAATCCTCAGGTACTTGGTACTTGCCACATTCTTATTCTCTTGCCACATTCTTATTTTCTCAAGCTTTAGTCAGTTTGCTGTGTGGCCTCCAAGATACCATTTCTTTTGGGGCTTCTGAGACCTCACTTGTAAGTCAACAAAAGGAGACTTGATCTCAAAAGCCCCTTCTAGCTCTTAACTAATATGTATATACATGTATGTTGTGTCTATGTGTGTGTATATAAACATATATAATAAAATCTGTATTCCCTACCCTTATGCAAACATGAAATAGGCATAAGTAGCTATATTCCCCAGACATAAACCTTGAGTGCTTGGGAATAATATTGAAAGTGAATGAGCTGTGTTGGAAAAATAAAAAGCTGTGAGGAATGTGTGAGCTGATGTACATTTCAGAGCTCAAAGGTAATTTCATTGTATTTTATTATCATCTGTCAACCTTAAAGCAATAGCGAGACTAGAAAATAGATTGTCATGGAGGTTTCTGAGGACAGTGGTTTCCATGAGTTGGTGTAAATATATTCAGAGAGACTTGTTCCTACTTAATAACTCACGTTTTTCCTTCTGAATTGCTGATGCATTCACTTATAGCATTTGAAAGGCAGCTTGTCCTTTGCTGTCAAGTGAACTTGATAGAATAATAGAAAATTCTGAAAAATTCAATCGGATCTTGTTGCTCCTCAAGGGAATTTCTTGACTATGTATTCTATTTAAGGAGAAAGAGTCGGCAGTGTTTTTTTTGCTCTTGTACAAAATGCTGACCAAGTTTAACAGCACAGGGTCTAGTTAGCAGGTGCCACATTGAGTTTTCCTTTCTCAGCATTCCAGAGGATGGTGCTGTTGGAGTTTGGGGCGTCCTTTGGCAGGTGAAAGAAATACTTAAGGGTACAATACAAGCTGGAACTGTTATGAAATCACAGGTGATAACCATCAGCTTGTTTATTGCTTATAGCATTCTCATCAATTGGACCTAAAAACAAAAAAGTGGTGAACTTAGTTTCTCTCAATCACAATGTAAAATAGCTTGCACTGTTTTTTATATAACTGACTATTAAGGAGTCCCAGAAGATAGATGCTCTCCAATATTGGCGATTCTGATGAAACACCCCAGTGGGACTATTTGACCCAATTCAACTGTCAATTAATTGAAAATTACTATGTGAGGTACAGGGAATGTGCTTGAAGTCAGATGGACAAAGTTTCAAGTTATCTCACTATCTCTTTAAGCTCTGGTCTCCACATCTATAAACTAAGAATAAAACGTTCCTACCTCACAAGACTGTTCTGAGAGTTAATGATGGAAATAATTAGAACAACTAATAGTCACTGAGCACTTACTACCTGCCAGGTGTCATTCTAAGGGCTAGGATCATTTAAGACTCCATAAATCTGAGCCTAGGTTATTAGTTCCAGGTTATGGAAATGGGAACAGACCCTAGAGAGAAATTAATTCGCCAGACATTATGTAGTCTGGCTCCAGTTGCCTCTTCTTTAAGGCTTTAAAAACACTTGATATTATTCCTAACATTTCAACTCATAAATGAGCCGTGTGAAATTACAGATACTTGACCATTTCTTCATATAAAAATAGCAATTTCATGTTCTACCTTATAAACATTAAATATGGATTTATAGTAGCCACAGTTGTTGTGGCTAATAATCCTAGCAATGATACTGATTTTATCTTTGAAACTTGTTAATATAAGGAATATAGGTTGCATTATAGTGTAAAGACCACTAGCGTGAAAATTAGGATCTGGGTAAACTCTAGGTCTCGGTTTCCCCACTTGTAAAATAATGGTGTTTGTCTTCTCTAGCTCTAATATTCAATGGCAGAGCTTTTAAAACTATGAAAAATGACCTTTTTGGGGGCGCCTGGGTGGCTCAGTCAGTTAAGCGTCTGCCTTCAGGTCAGGTCATGATCTCAGGGTCCTGGGATCCAGCCCTGCATCAGGCTCTCTGCTCAGCAGGGAATCTGCTTCTCCCTCTCACTCTCTCTCTGTGCGTGCTCAGTCTCCCTCTCAAATAAACAGATAAAATCTTTTAAAAAAGAGAGAGACTTTTTTTGATCTAATTCATATTTAATAACTAGTTCTATCATGAATGACTAGTACATAGTTCATGTCATACACAAGGTGAGTTTACTATACACATGTTTAGATATTGTAGTAGAGTCAAATCGTACCCATTTCTAAACACATATTAATTTCTTTAACTTGTAAACCATTAATAAACCATGCACAGGCACTGGTTCATGAACTATACTTTGAGTAGCATTAGAACTCTGTGATATATAAATACATTCTTAAAGAAAAATTGTGTGTGTGTGTTCATTCCCTTCCCTTTAAAAAATGTATTCTTTGGAGATTACAGATGATTATTTAAAAACATAAGGAATTATAAAAAGAAAGGCCACAGATGTGTGATAGAAATATCACTCAGGGCATTTGATTAGAGAAAAGAAAGCAGTGTGTTCCACTGTCTGTTAGTACATTTATATTTAATTTTTTTTAATTTAAAAATAGTTAAACTCCTTCCATGTTGTGTTTGAAGCACTAAGGAATTAGGGTTAATTGAGGCATGGCCCCTGTTCTCCAGAAGCTCACAGTCCAGCCAGAGATGCCAGCAAATAAGTACATAATTGTAGGATAATAGATAAGGCTCTAACAGAAAACTAATGAAAAAGTATTTAATTTGGCTTGGGTATCAGAGGGGTTTCACCCCTAAGGTATAATTTCCTATATTTTGTTGTTTAGAATGTTTTTACTTTACTAAATACCTCTTATTTATGTATATATAACTCACACAAAAACAATGGGCTAATCTTGAGACTAATCTGCATCAAAGGATTGATGAATTATAATAAAATGAACACACAAATGTATGTAGTTCTATGTAGTTCAAGAAACCACCACATGATCAAAATTAGAAATTTTTTTTAGCTTTCTGGAAGGTTCTGATGTGCCCCTTCCTCAATCATTGCCCTCTTCATCTTCACAAATGTAACCACCATCCTGATTTCTAATACCAAGGATTAAATCCGTGTGTTCTTCAATCCTACTTATAACTACATCAAAAAGAAAATATCTAGAAATAAATTTAACCAAAGAAGTGAAAGACCTGTATATTGAAAACTATAAGAGATTAATGAAAGAAATTAAAGAAGATATAAATAGATATTCCATGCTCATGGATTATAAGAATATTGCTGAAGTGTCCATACCTATTCAAAGCAATCTACAGATTCAATGCAATCCCTGTCAAATTTCCCATGTCATTTTTCACAGTAACAGAACAAATAATCCTAGAATTGGTATCACAGGAGATCCAAATAGCAAAAGCAATCTTAGAAGAATAAAGCTAGAGACATCATGCTTCATGATTTCAAACTATATTATAAAGCTAGAGTAATTAAAACAGTATGATATTGACATAAGAACATATACATAGATCATTGAACAGAATAGAGAGCTTAGAAATAAGCCCATGCATATATGATCAATTTATGAAAAAGAAAAGAATATATAATGAGGAAAAGACAATCTCTTCAATAAGTGATGTTGGGAAAACTGGACAGCCACAAGCAAAATAAAACTGACCACTATCTTACCATTCACAAAAATTAACTCAGAATGGGTTAGAAAGAAGAAAACATAGGCAGGTTAAGCTCCTTGACCTAGGTCTTGGCAATATTTTTTTTGAATTTGACACCAAAAGCAAAAGCAACAAAATAAAAAACAAGTGAGAATACATCAAACTAAAAGTTTCTGCACAGCAAAGGAAACAATCAAAATTAAAAGGCAACCTGCTAAATGGGAGAAAATATTTGCAAATCATATTATTTGGCAAGGGGCTAATACCTATATAAAGACCTCACAACTCAATAGCAAAAAACATTCTGATTTAAAAATGTGCAGAAGATTTGAATAGACATTTTTCCAAAGAAGACATACAGATGGGCAATAATACATGAAAAAATGCTCCACATCATTAATCATCAGAAAAATGCAAAATACAGCTAGAGATAGTACCTCATACCTGTTAGAGTGACTTTTATCAAAAAGATAAGAAATAACAAGTTTTGACAAGGATGTGGAGAAAAGAGAACCCCTGTGCAGTTGGTGGGAATGTAAACTGGTGTAGTCACTATGGAAAACAGTATGGAGTTGCCTCAAAAATTAAAAATAAAACTACCATATAATGTAGCAATTCCATTTCTGAGTATTTACCCAAAGAAAATAAAACACTACCTTGGAAAGATATATGCACCTCCATGGTCAGTGCAGCATTTTTTGCGTTTATTTATTATTTACAATAGCCATTTATTGCATTATTCACAATAGCCAAATATGGGGAAAAACTAAGCATCCATTGATGGATGAACGGATAAAGAAATTGTGAGATATATATAGATATAGATTATATCTATATATATACAGACACACACACATACGTACACACAAACACACACTGGATAAAGAACTGTAGTTCTGTGTGTGTATATATGTATGTATGTGTATATATATATATACGCACACAGTGTATGTATAGTTCTTTGTAGATATATATATACACAATAGAATATTATTTAGTCATAAATATTGGACAGCCATAAAATTGGATAAAGAATTGTAGTTTATACACACACACACACACACACACAATGGAATATTATTTAGCCATAAAAAATGAAATCTTGACATTTGCAAAAACATGGGTGGACCTCATGGGCATTATGCTAAGTGAAACAAGTTAGAAAAAGACAACATATGACCCCTCTTATATGTGAAACCTAAACAAAACAAAAACAAACTCCTAGATACAGATAACGGATGGTTGCCAGGGATGAGGGGGAGACATGAGTGAAAAATAAAAATAAAAAAAGTTATGTAGTAAAGTAGAAACCCCAATTGTATTTGTAATATGTTGGACTAAAACACATTGTATATGAACTAAGCATGGCGAAAAGCTAGAAAACTATCAGTGTATTAATAGGAGTTTTACTTGGGTCATAAAAAAATATTTTTCTTCTACTCTTAAGTATTTTCCACATCTGCTATAATGAGTATGTATTACCTTCATAATGGGAAAAAAGCAACTAGTAAAGTTTATTTTAAAAGACTACTTTAGGAAAAAATAAAATAAAAGATAAAAAATTAAAAAGACGTCTTTAGGCCTGGGTGGGCTGTCAGAACCCTGAAATGGTGATCACTGCTGGCTGCCATGTCTGAGAGGATAGTCCATCATTGTTCAGTCCCCATAATGACGTTTATTGAGTATTGTCCATAGGCAGAGGTTTAGATGAGGGGCAGTGGTTCTAATGGGGTTCTAGAAGGATGCAAAAAACAACTTAATAAACATGGAAGACAGGCAAACTAGAATGAGAACTATAGCCATGGGATCAAGCCTGGTATTTGCCACTTACCCACTGTGAATTTGGACACTCCTTTGTCTCTGGGCTTTCAGCTCTTACTTGGTAGAATGAGGAATGTGGACTACATGATCACCAAGGTCTCTTTCAGTTCTAAAATTATGCTGAGATCCTTCTGCCTCCCCCCAAGAGTTTAAAAGGGAGACCTGACCATAAGACCTAGATAGCAAATTCAGGGGCCTGAATGCTGGGTTTTTTACTTAGTAATGTTGCTAACTTCTTGGCCTTAGTTTTTTCTCCTTAAGGTTGAAAAAAGCATATATGCCTGTTCTCTAAATCTTATGCAAATGGAATCACACTGATGGATTCCCTTGTGTCTGTTTTTGTTCAATGTGATTCAAAAATCATGGTTCCCAAACTGTGCCCAAAGCATCACAGGACACTGTCAGATATTTTTAAATTTTAGAGAAAAAGTAATAATATGTCAGAAACTGGACAAAGTAATAGCTTATGGTAGTTCACAATTTCAACATTAGATTGTACCATGTTTCTTTTTATGTGTCATCGTTTTGCAAATTTTAAGGGCAGCTCTGATTAAAAGTAAATACATGCAAAAGTCAACGTGGAAGAAAAAATGAGGGTGGCAGTACCTAATCTGATTCTAAACTTTCAGAAGCTGTGCAGTGCCCAGTAGGCACACACATCCCATTTGTAGGTTATTGTGGCTATTTAAGAATGAAATAAAAATGTTAGGTTTTTTTTTCTTTTAATTGTGTACTTTTTAAGCATAGCTTCTAAGTTGTTAGGACATAAATATTTATTAAGTTGCTGGGAGATACCTACTCAATAATCAGAACTGTTAGGTATTTCTTTTGGTGTAGCAACATTATGAAAAAATTCCTGAGACATTAAGGGAACCTGAGAAAATTTGGAAATTTTTGCTCTATGGAAATCCATTTCTGTTTGTTTCCTAATACATATAAGAGTTATGTGTACACTATACAGTAGCCTATTAAGTGTGCAATAATGTGTCTAAAAAAAGTACATGCCTAATTTTAAAAATATTTTGCTAAAAAATGCAAACCATCATTTGAGCTTTCAGGTAGTCATAATCTTTCTGCTGGTGGAGTTTCTTGCCTCAGTGTTGATGGCTGCCAACTGATTGGGGTGGTGGTTACTGAAGGATGGGTGTATATGGCATTTTCTTAAAATAGATTTTAAGAAATCTAAAACATTGATTGACTCTACCTTTCACAAATAATTTCTCTGTAGCATATGTTTCTGTTCAATAGCATTTTACCACAGTAGAACTTCTTTCAAAATTGGAATCAATCTCAAAGCCTGCTGCTGCTTTATCATCTAAGTTTATGTATATATTCTAAATTATTTGTTGTCCTTTCAACAGTCTTCACATCTTCACCAGGGATAGATTCCATTTCAAAAAAAAACACTTTTTTTGCTCATCTATAAGAAACAACTCTTCATCCATTCAAGTTTTATCAGGAGATTGCTTCAATTCAGTCACATCTTCAGGCTCCACTTCTAATTCTAGTTCTCTTGTTATTTCTACCATATCTGCAGTTACAGCTTCCACTGAAGTCTTGAACCCCTCCAAGTCATCTATGAGCGTTGGAATCAACTGCTTCCAAACTCCTGTTCATGTTGGTATTTTGACCTCTTCTCATGTATCATGAATATTCTTCATGATACCTAAGATGATGGATATTTTCCAGAAGGTTTTCAATTCACCATAACCAGATCCATCAGAGAAATTACTATATATGGCAGCTACAGACTTTATATATTTCTCAAGTATTAAGACTTGGAAGTCAAAATTACTCCTTGATCTGTGGGCTACAGAATGGATGTTGTGTTAGCAAGCATGAAAACAACATTCATCTTGTTGCACAACTCCATCAGAGCTCTTGGATGACCAGGTACATTGTCAGTGAGCAGCAACATTTTGAAAGGAATCTTTTTTTTCTGAGCAGTAGGTCTCAACAGGAGGCTTAAAATATTTCAGTTAACCATGTTGTAAACAGATGAATTGTCATCGAGACTTTGTTGTTCTAAATATAGTGCACAGGCAAAGTAGATCTAGCATAACTCTCAAGGGCCCTAAGATTTTCAGAATGGATTTTCAGCATTGGATTCAGCATAAAGTCACTAGCCACATTAGTCCCTAAGAAGAGAATCAATCTTTCCTTTGAAGCTTTAGAGCCATGCATTGACTTCTCCTTTCTAGCTATGAAGTCCTAAATGACATCTTCTTCCAACAGAAGCATGTTTTGTCTACATTGAAATCTGTTGTTTAGTGCAGCCACCTTCATTAATTATCTTAAAAAATAAAAATAAATAAAATAATTAATTATCTTAGATACGTCTACTAGATAACTTGCTGCAGCTTCTATATCAGCGCTTGCTCCTTCACCTTGACTTTTATGTTACGGAGACACCTTCTTTCCTTAAACGTCATGAACCAACCTCTGCTAGCTTCAAACTTCTGCAGCTTCCACACCTCTCTCAGCATTCATAAAATGGAAGACAATTAGGACCTTGCTCTGTATTAGGATTTGACTTACGGGAATGTTGTGGCTGGTTTGATCTTCTATCCAGATCACTAAAATTTTCTCTGTATCAGCAATAAGGCTATTGCACTTTCTTACCCTTTGTGTGTTCACAAGAGTAACATTATTAATTTCCTTCAAGAACTTTTCCTTTGCATTCACAACTGCCTGTTTGGTGCAAGAGGCCTGGTCTAGATGTATCTCAGTTTTCAACATGCCTTCTTCACTGAGCTTAATCATTTCTAGCTTTTGATTTAAAGTGAGAGACATGTCACTCTTCCTTTCATTTGAACACTTAGAGGCCATTATAGAGTCATTAATTGTCCTAATTTCAATATTGTTGTGTCTCAGGGAAAAGTCAGAACTGACCACAGATAACTGCAACAAATATAATAATTATGAAAAAATTTGAAATATTGGAAGAATTACCAAAATATGACACAAAGACACAACATGAGCAAATGCTATTGGAAAAATGCTGCTAATAGACTTTGCTCTACCCAGGGTTGTCATAAACCTTGAATTTATTAAATCAAACAAACAAAAAATGCCCCTCGTTATCTCTGAAGCAGGTAGGAAATGCAATAAAGGGAAGCACAGTAAAACAACATATCCCTGAATGTTGTGAGAGTAATCCTCCCATTTGGCTGATTAACACATTAATGACCACAGGTGTGTGCTGCATGCGTATACACACACACACACACACACACACACACACACACTTAGGTGAGGACATTTAAATTCTACTTTCTTAGTAAAATTCAATTATACAATGCAATGTTATCAACTGTAGCCACCAATTTATACTTTAGAATGTCAGACTTTATCCAATAGTTAAAAAGTTTATATTCTTTACCAAAACTCTCCTTATTTTCCCCAACTTTTAGGTTCTGGTAACCACTTCTCTACTGTCTGTTTCTATGAATTTGACTTTTTTTTTTCTTTTTTTAGATTTCCCAAATAAGTTATACCCTGCAGTGTTGGTATTTCTCTGTCTGGATTATTTCAGTTAGCATATGTCCTCAAGGTCTCTCCATGTTTGTCACAAATGGCAAGATTTCATTTTTTCTCATTGCTGAATAATAGTCCATTGTGTATATACCACATCTTTATTCATCTGTTGATAGGTACTTAGGTTGTTTCCATATATTGGCTATTGTGAGTAATGCTGCAATGAACATAGGAGTGCAGCTATTTCTTTGATAGCCTGTTTTTATTTCCCTTGAATCCCACAGAAATGGGATTGCTGGATCATATGGCAGTTCTATTTTTAATTATTTGAGGAACCTCTATACTGTCTTCCATAGTGGTTGCACCAATTCACATTCCTACCAACAGTGAATGAGGTTTCCTTTTCTCCACATCCTCACCAACATTCATTATCTCTTGTCTTTTTGATGATACTCATCCTAATAGGTGTGATGATATCTTACTATGATTTTAATTTGTGTTTTTCTGATAATTATAAAGTTGAGCTCCTTTCCATGTACCTGTTGTGACCATCTGTATGTCTTCTCTGGATAAATATTTATTCAGATCCTCTGCCTATTTTAAAATCAGTTTGGTTTTTGTTTTTTGCTGTTGAGTTGTATAAGATCTTTATGGTTTTATGTAGTAACCCCCATTACGACATATGATTTGCAAATATTTTCTCACATTCCATAGGTTGCCTTTCATCTTATAGGTGGTTTCTTTTGCTATGCAGAGCTTTTTAGTTTGATGTAGTTTCAGTTGTTTTTTCTTTTGTTGCCTTTGCTTTTAGTGTCAAATCCAAAAGTTATTGCCAAGATTGATGTCAAGGAGCTTAACGCCTATGATTTCTTCTAGGGGTTTTATGGTTTCAGGTCTCATGTTCAAGTCTTTGAGTTAATATTTGCATATGGTATAAGGCAGGGATCCACTTTCATTCTTTTGCATGTGATTGTCCAGTTTTCCCAGCACTATTTTTCAAAGATAAATTATATATCATATCTTCTTTGCTCCTTGTCATAAATTAATTGATTGTATATGCATAGGTTTGTGTCTGGGCTTTCTATTTAGTTCCACTGATATGTTTGTTTTTATGTCAGTACCATACTGATTTGATTATGAAAGCCTTTTAATTTGGTTTGAAGTCAGAAAGTGTGATGTCCCTAGCGTTGTTATTCTTGCTTAAGATTGGTTCAGCTTCTATGAAGCCTATTGTGATTCCATTCAAATTTTAGGATTATTTGTTTTATTTCTGTGAAGATTGCCACTGGAATTTTGATAGAGATGGCATTGAATCTGTAGATGGCCCAACAATATTAATTCTTCCAGCCTGTGAACAGAGGATATCTTCTCATTTATTTGTATCTTCTTCAATTTCTTTCATCAATGTCTTACAGATTTCAGTGTACAGATCTTTCACTTCTTAGTTAAATTTATTCCTAAGTATTTTGCAATTTGATGCAATTATAAATGGGATTGTTTTCTTATATTCTCTTTTTGATAGTTCATTGTTAGTGTATAGAATCAAAGCTGCTTTTTGTAAATTGTGTAATCCTGTAACTTTACTGAATTTGTTTATTCTAACAGTTATTTTAATGGAGTCTTTAGGGTTTTCTATATGTAAAATGTCATCTGCCAATAGAGACAATTTTACTTCTTTCCAATTTGGATGACTTTTATTTCTTTCTCTTGCCTAATTGATCTGGCTATAATTTCCAAAACTATATTGAATAAAAGTGGTGGTAGTGGGCATCCTTGTCCTTTTCCTGACTTTAGAGGAAAAGCTGAAAGCTTTTAGAATATTCAGTTTTTCACTCTTGGGTATGTTGTTAGCTGTGTGCTTCTTTTTGTGTGTGTGTGTTATGTTAGCTGTGTGCTTCTTGTATAAGTCCTTTCTTTTGTTGAAATATGTTCCCTCTATACAACTTTGTTAAAAGTGATTATCATGAATAGATAAGGAATTTTGTCAAATGTTTTTCCTGCATCTGCTGAAATGATCATGTGAATTTCTTAATAAATTAATTGATTGATTTTTGTGTGTGTGTGTGGATTTTAAGCCATTCTTGCATCCCTGGAATAAATACCACTTCGTCACAGTGTATAATCCTTTTTTTTTAATTTAAATTTTAGGTAGTTAATATACAGTGAAATATTGGTTTCTGGAGTAGAATTTATCACTTACGTACAGTGCTCATCATAACAAGTGCCCTCCTTAATACCCATCACCCATTTAGCCCATCCCCCCACCCACCTCCCTCCATCAACCCTCAGTTTGTTCTCTAATGTTAAGTCTCTTATGGCTTGTTTCCCTCTCTCCTTTTTTTTCTTTCCTCCCCTTCCCAAATGGTCATCTGTTTTCTTTCTTAAATTCCACATGAGTGAGATCATATGGTATTTGTTTTTCTCTGACTGACTTATTTCACTTAGCATAATACACTCTAGTTCTATCCATGTTGTTGCAAATGGCAAGATGTCATTATTTTTTATGGCTAAGTAATATTCCATTTAATATACATATCACATTTTCTTTATCCATTCATCAGTCGATGGACATTTGGGTTCTCTCCATAGTTTGGCTATTGTTGATAATTCTGCTATAAACATCAGGGTGCATGTATTCCTTCAAATCTGTATTTCTGTATCCTTTGGGTAAATACCTAGTAGTGCAATTGCTGGATTGTAGGGTACTTCTACTTTTAATGTTTTAAGGAACCTCCATACTGTTCTCCAGAGTGCCTGCACCAGTTTTCATTCCCACCAACAGGGCAAGAGGGTTCCCCCTTTCTCTGCATCCTCACCAACACCTGTTGTTTCTTGTGTTATTAATTTTAGCCATCCTGACAGGTATGAGATGGTGTCTCACTGTGGTTTTGGTTTGTATTTCTCTGATGATGGGGGATGTTGAGCATCTTTTCAAGTGTCTGTTAGCCATCTGGTTGTCTTTTTTGGAAAAGGTCTATTCTTGTCTTCTTACCATTTCTTAATTGGGTTATTTGTTTTTTGGGTGTTGAGTTTGATAAGTTCTTTATAGATTTTGGATACTAACCCTTTATCAGATATGTAACTTTCAAATATCTTTTCCCATTCTATAGGCTACCTTTTAGTTGTATTGACTTTCTTTTGCTGTGCAGAAGCTTTTTATCTTGATGAACTACCAATAATTCATTTTTGTTTTGGTTTTCCTTGCCTGTGGTGACATGTCTAGTAAGAAGTTGTTTGGCCAAGGTCAAAGACATTGCTGGCTGTGTTCTCTAGAGTTTTGATGGTTTCTTGTCTCACATTAAGGTATTTCAACCATTTTGAATTTATTTTTGTATATGGTATAAGAAAGTGGTCCAGTTTCATTCTTTGGCATATAGCTACCCAGTTTTCCCAACACCATTTGTTGAAGAGACTGTTTTTTTTCCATTAGATATTCTTTCCTGCTTTGTTGAAGATTAGTTGGCCATAGAGCTGAAGGTCCATTTCTGGGTTCTCTCTTCTGTTCCATTGATCTATGTGTCTGTTTTTGTGCCAGTACCATACTGTCTTGATGACTACAGCTTTGTAACATAGTTTGAGGTTCAGAATCATGATGTTTTTCTTTTTTCAGAATTGCTTTGGTTATTCTGGGTCTTTTGTGGTTCTGTACAAATTTTAGGATTATTTGTTCTAGCTCTGTGAAAATGCTGGTGGTATTTTGATGGGGATTGCATTAATTGTGTAGATTGCTTTGGGTTAGTATAGACATTTTAACAATGTTCTTCCAAACCATGAGCATGGAATGCTTTTCTATTTCTTTGTGTCCTCTTCAATTTCTTTCATAAGTGTTCTATAGTTTTCAGAATATAGATCTTTTACTTCTTTAGTTAGATTTATTCCTAGGTATATTATTGGTTTGTGTGCAATTGCAAATAGGATTGATTCCTTGATTTCTTATTCTGCTGCTTCATTATTGGTGTATAGAAATGCAACAGATTTCTGCATATTGGTTTTATATCTTGCAACTTTGCTGAATTCATGTATGAATTCTAGCAATTTTTGGGTGGAGTCTGTCAGGTTTTCTACATAGAGTATCATGTCATCTGCAAATAGTGAAAGTTTGACTTCTTCCTTGCCAATTTGGATGCCTGTTAATTCTTTTTGTTGTCTGATTGCTGAGGCTAAGACTTCCAGTACTACGTTAAATAACAGTGAGAGTGGACATCTTTGTCTTGGTCCTGACCATAAGGGAAAGGCTCTCAGTTTTTCCCCATTAAGGATGATATTAGCTGTGGGCCTTCCATATATGGCTTTTATGATGTTAAGTTATGTTCCATCTCTTCCTACTTTGTTGAGGGTTTATCAGGAAAGAATGCTATGTTTTGTCAAATGCTTTTTCTGCATCTATTGACAGGATCATTTGGTTCTTATCCTTTATTTTATTAATATGGTGAATTACATTGATTGATTTGCAAATATTGAACCTCCCCTACAGACCACAAGTAAATCCCACTTGATCATGTTGAGTAATTCTTTTAATGTACTTACTGTCGAATTCAGTTTGCTAGTATTTTGTTGAAAATTTTTACATCCATGTTCATCATGGATATTGGCCTGTACTTCTCCTTTTTAGTGGGTCTTTGTCTGGTTTTGGAATCAAGGTAATGTTGGTTTCAGAGAATGAGTTTGGAAGTTTTCTTTCCATTTCTATTTTTTTGGAACAGTTTGAGAAGACTAGGTATTAACTCTTCTTTACGTGTCTGATAGAATTCGCTTATGAAGCCATCCATCCCAGGACTTTTGTTTGTTCAGAGATTTTTGATTACTGATTCAATTTCTTTGCTGGTTATGGGTATATTCAAATTTTCTATTTCTTCCCATTTCAGTTTTGGTAGTCTCTAAGTTTCTAGGAATTTGCCCACTTCTTCCAGGTTGCCCAATCTGTTGGCATATAATTTTTCATAGTATTCTCTTATAATTGTTTATATTTCTGTGGTGTTGGTTGTGATCTGTCCTCTCTCATTCATGATTTTATCTACTTGGATCCTTTCTCTTTTCTTTTTGATAAGTCTGGCTAGGGACTTATCAATTTTATCAATTCTTTCAAAGAACCAGCTCTTAGTTTCATTAATCTGTTCTACTGGTTGTTTGTTTCTACATCATTTATTTCTGCTCTACTCTTTATTATTTCCCTTCTTCTACTGACTTCAGGCTTTATTTGCTATTTCATTTCTAGCTCCTTTAAGTGTAAGGTTAGGTTGTAGATTTGACTTTTCTTGCTTCTTGAGGTAGGCCTGTACTATAGTATACTTCCCTTTTAAGACTGCTTTTGCTGCATCCTCGGGTTTTGGGCTGTCGTGCTTTCATTTTCATTTGCTTCCATGTATTTTTTAAATACTTCTTTTCCTGGTTAACCCATTCATTCTTTAGTAGGATGTTCTTTAACCTCCATGTGTATGACATCTTTCCAAATTTTTCTTGTGGTTGGCTTCCAGTTTCATAGCATGGTAGCCTGAAAATATGCACGGTATGATCCCAATCTTTTTATGCCTGTTGAGGATTGATTTCTGACCCCATATGTGACCTCTTCTGGACAATGTTCCATGTGCAAGAATGTGTATGTTGCTGCTTTAGGATGAAATGTTCTAAAGATACCTGTTAAGTCCATCTGGTCCACTATATCATTCAAAGCCATTGTTTCCTTATTAATCTTCTGCTTAGATGATCTGTCCATTGCTGTAAGTGAGGTGTTAAAGTTCCCTACTATTGGGTGCCTGGGTGGCTCAGTTGGTTAAGCGACTGCCTTCGGCTCAGGTCGTGATCCTGGAGTCCTGGGATCGAGTCCCACATCGGGCTCCCTGCTCAGCGGGGCGTCTGCTTCTCTCTCTGACCCTCTTCCCTCTCGTGCTCTCTGTCTCTCATTCTCTCTCAAATAAATAAATAAAATCTTTTTTAAAAAAATAAAGTTCCCTACTATTATTGTATTATCATTGAGTTTCTTTATGTTTATTACTAATTGATTTATATATTTGGGGGCTCCCAAGTTGGCATAAATATTTATAATTGTTATATCTTCTTGATGGATAGACCCTTTAATTATGATATGATGCCCTGCTTCATTTATTGTTACATTTGTTGTTCTAAAATCTAGTTTATCTGATATAAGTATGACTACTCTGGCTTTCTTTTGATGTCCACTAGCGTGATAGACGGTTCTCCATCCCCTCACTTTCAATCTGCAGGTGTCTTTAGGTCTAAAATGAGTCTCTTGTAGGCAGCATATACATGGGTCTTTTTTTTTTATTTCCATTCTGATAACGTATGTCTTTTGATTGGCACATTTAGTCCATTTAAATTCACAGTGATTATTGAGAGATATGATTTTAGCACCATTGTTCTACTTGTAGAGCTGGTGTTTCTGATGATGTTCTCTGGTCCTTTCTAGTCTTTGTTGTTTTGTTCTTTTTTTCTCCACTCAAAGAATTTCCCTTAAAATTTCTCATAGGGCTAGTTTAGTCGTAGTTTCGCTTCTGTTTGTCTAAAAAACTCTTTATCTCTCCTATTTTTTTTAAAGATTTTATTTATTTATTCATGAGAGACAGAGGGAGAGAGAGAGAGAGAGAAGCAGAGGGAGAAGCAGGCTCCCAAGGAGCAGGGAGCCCGATGCGGGACTCGATCCCAGGACCCTGGGATCATGACCTGAGCCTAAGGCGGACGCTTAACCATCTGAGCCACCCAGACGCCCTATCTCTCCTATTTTAAATGACAGCCTTGCTGGATAAAGAATTCTTGGCTGCATATTTTTCCCATTCAGCATGTTTAATATTTCCTTCCACTCCTTTCTGGCCTGCCATGTCTCTGTGGACAGGTCCACTGTGAACCTGATCTGTCTTCCATTGTAAGTTAAGGACCTTTTTTCCCTTGCTGCTTTCAGGATTCTTTGCTTCTCTGTGTATAGATACACCTTGGCCATGGACAGCTTTTGTTGAATTTAATGGGAGTTCTCTGTGCTGCTTGGATTTTTATGTCTGTGTCCTTCCCCAGATTTAGGGAAGTTTTCAGCTATAATTTGTTCATATAAACCCTCAGCCCTTTTATCTCTCTCTTCAACTTCTGGGACTTTTATGATACGAATGTTATGTTTTACTAAGTTGCTGAGTTCTCTGAGTCTACCTTCATGGTCCATTACCTTTCTTTCCCTCTTCTTTTTGGCTTCACTGTTCTCCATAATTTTATCTTCTATATCACTGATTTCTTCCTCTGTTTCATTTATCCTCATTTTTATGGCCTCCATTTGTGTTTGCATCTCAGTTATAATATTTTTAATTTTGGCCTGACCAGATTTTAATTCTTTTATCTATGTAGTAAGGGATTCTCTAGTGTCTTCTATGCTTTTTTCAAGCCCATCTAGTATCCTTAATCATTGTTTTAAATTCTAGTTCAGACATCTTACTTATATCTGTATTGATTAAATCCCTGGTTCAGAGTTCTATCTTATGTTCATTCTTTTGGTGTGAATTCCTCTGTCTCACCATCATTTTGTCCAGAAAAGAAAAGAAGAAAGAGAGAAAAAAAAAAGCAAACCTAAAACAAACAAAAACTAAAACAAGAAAAATGAAACATAAAACAACCCCCCCCCAAAAAAAACTAGGTCCTGGATGTGTTTTGGTCTGCCTGTTAGAAGAATCTAGATCCTAAAATAAAAAAATAATAATAACAAAACAAAATGAAAGTAGACAAAAAATAAAAAATATATATGAAAAGTATTTATATAAAAATTTTTAAAAATTAATAAAACAAAAGGAATAAGAAAATAAATGAAAAATAATAAAAGTAAAAAGGAAGCTCGATCTTACTTCCCCTAGAGCTGAAGCTTTACAGCACTCTATGATCAATAAACTTGGTACAAGCTAGTTGTCTGTGCTGGTCTTCTGGGGGAAGGGCCTGCTGTGCTGATTCTGAGGCCGACTTGTTTCAGTGGAACTGCTTCTCCAAGGCGCAAGTGGGTGGGGCTGGGTGTATGGAAGTAGCTCGGGCATGCACTAGGTGGCGCTGTTTTGCCCCCTGAAGGCTTTCAGCACTGGTGGGCTGAATGAAAATGGCTGCACCCTGCTCTCTAGCCTCAGAGCTGAAAGTTTGCACCCCCTGGTCTTCAGTGAGCCTTCACAAAAAAGCAATCACATTACCCAGTTTGTTTCCCCTGCATGTGGCCAAACCTTTTTATTTCAGGCACGTGACTGAGTTTCAAAACTCCAAATTTCAGGGACCCCTGTGGTAGCAACCACCACTGTTCCTTTGGGGGAAGGTCTTGTCATGCTTGCTGTCCCATCCCAGGAAAGCAGCTGCACGAGCACATGGCATTTCCCAGTTTATAGCAGAAAGCTGGCACCAAGATCCACTGCTCTCTACCGGCTTCCTGGCTCCTATGCCTGGGAACAGCATAGCACCTTGACACCACCTGTTCTTCTTGTGACCCAGAGGATCCTCAGACCACCCTGTCACTCCTCGGATTCTGCCCTTCTTCTTCACCACCTGGGCACCTTTAATCCAGGCATGTCCCCATGATAGCAAACTTAAAAGTTCAGATTTTGTTTCTCCACTGCTTCTAATACTTTGCAGTAACCTCCATATGCAGCTCCCTCCTCACCACCTCATTCCCAGCTTGTCTCCCCCAAGTGAACTTCTGTACCTCATACCTTCCAAAATGTGGTTGCTTTTCTACTTGTAGACTTGCAGATTTTATTCACTTAGACTTCCAAATGACTTCTTGGGTGTTCAGAATAACTTGATAACTATGTAGCTGTGCTCGAGGGATGAGACAAACTCAGGATCCTCCTGCTTCTCTGCCATCTTAACTCCTCTGCCCATGTATGATCCTTTTGATGTACTGCTGAATTTAGTTTGCTAATATTTTTAACAATATTTGCATCTATGTTCATTAGGGATATAGCCCTATAATTTTCTTTTCTTGGAGTGTCCTTGCCTAGTTTGGAGATCAGAGTAATGTTGAACTTGTAAAATGATTTTGAAAGAATTCCCTTCTCTTCTAAGTTTTGGGAAAGTTTGAGGAGTACTATTAATTCTTTAAATGTTTGGAAGATTTCACCAATAAAGCCAACTGGTCCTGGACTTTTACTTGTTGGTAGTTTTCTTGTTTTGTTTGTTTATTTGTTTTCATTAGTGATTCAATCTCCTCACTCATAAACAATCTATTCAGATTTTCTGTTTCTTCAGGATTCAGTCTTGGTAGGTAATATGTTTCTAGGAATTTATTTCTTCTAGATTGTCCAACTAGTTGGTATATAGTTTTTTATGGTAGTTTCTTATAATCATTTCTATTGTGTGACATCAGTTATAATGTTTCCAGTATCATTAAAAAAAAAAATTGAATCCTTTTCTCCTGCTTGGTAAGAGAAAAGGTTTAACTTTTATCTTTTCAAAAAAACAGCTCTTATTATTATTTAATAATTGTCTTTGTCTTTTATAATCTTTAGCCAAAACTCTATTTTGTCTGATATAAGTATAGATACTCCTGCTTTCTTTTGTTTCCATTTCATTCAATATCTGTTTTTTTCATTTTCATTTTTAATATCTGTGTATCCTTAAAACAAAAGTGAGGCTCTTATAGGCGGCATATAGTTGGGTCTTGATTTTTTTTCTTTTTAATCTCTTCAGCATTCTCTGTCTTTTGATTGAAGAATTAGGTACATTTACTTTTTATTTATTTATTTAGAGAGAGCACACGCCAGCGGGGGTGAGGAGAGGGGCAGAAGGAGAGGGAGAATTTTAAGCAGGCTCCACACCCAGCACAGAACCTGACCCAGGGCTCCCCTTCATGACCCTGAGATCATGACCTGAGCTGAAATCAAGAGTCAGACGTTTAACCAACTGAGCCACCCAGGCTCCCCTAGTCCATTTACATTTTTTTTATTTATTTTATGTTAATCACCATACATTACATCATTAGTCTTTGATGTAGTGTTCCATGATTCATTGTTTGTGTATAACACCCAGTGCTCCACGCAGAACGTGCCCTCCTTAATACCCATCACCAGGCTAACCCATCCCCCCACTGACCTCCCCTCAAGAACCATTGTCGGTTCCAAACAATGAATCCATTTACTTTTAAAGTAATTGATAAGTGTGGACTTACTGTTAATGTTTTGTTAATTGTTTTCTGGCATTTTTGGAATTCTTTGTTCTTTTATTCTCTCCTTCAATATTTGATAATTTCCTCTAATAGTATACTTAGATTCCTTTATCTTCTCTCTCTTTTGTCTATCTACTATAGGTTTTTGCTTTGTGATTACCATGAGGCTTAAATAAAACATCTTATAACAGTCTATTTTAAGCTGATAAAAACTTCAAATGTGTACTAAAGCTCTACAATTATACTCTACTCCCATACATTTTGTTTTTGATGTGACAATCTACATCTTTTTACCTTGTGTGTTCATTAACAAATTGTAGTTATAGTTATTTTTAGTACTTTTTTTGTTTAACCTTCATACTAAAATTATAAGTGATTTACCCACCACTGTTACAACTCTGGAGTATTCTGAATTTAACCATATATTTACCTTTACCATTGAAATTTATACTTTCACACATTTACTGTTACTAGTTAGCATCCATTTCATCCACTTCTAGAGTGTCACTGGTAACTTGAAGCAGGTTAGAGGAAAAGGTCTTTAAACATGCCCTTAGACTTTCCTGTTGTCGATGGAGGATAACAGCTCTTAGATGCATGCTGAATTAGAAATCTGACGTTCAAAAAGTAGCTTTTAAAGTATAAAATAAGACTTTTTCAGGGAAAGCCTGAGATAGGTGTTTCTGACTTTTCTCTCTGTCTTGAGTCCTAGGAGGATAGCCTGGTAAGCATTGTTTCTTTGTTTGCTACAGTCCTGTTGGACTCATAAATGCAGACTCCATTGGCTATCAGAGCCAGGCAATCTAGGAGCCTATAACTTGGGTGAAGGCCATAACAGCTGGGGCACCAGAGGTGTGTATGAGCTCCATCCAGGGAGATATTGGCAATTTGGAGTGGGCTGGAGTGAGAAGGTGAAGATGGTATCTGTTAGCTGCCCCAGTCTCCAGGGAGGATCATCATCAGTCCCTAAATACATGTTACATTAGAAGACTGATCCTCAAGCAGCAGCTTTTAAAGTATACAAATAGGCCTCTTGCAAGGAAAGACAAAGATGGGAGGTTTTTTGTCTGCTCCCTGTGTACTGAGCCCTGGCCAATAGCTGCACTGAGTCCACACAGTGGACTGTTTATTTGTTTTTGTATTTGTTTTGTTATTTGTATTTATGAACTGTTTATTTGTTGTGTGTCTTGTGGACACTAGTCCTTTGGCTTTCAGAGGTGTTTTCAGGTCCATCCTCAAGTGGGAGTCTTAAAATTGAGGCACTAGATGTGGGGTCCCAACCCTTCACTCCTCAGGGAGAGGTTGGCAGTTTCCTCCCAATTATATAGAGCTATGCCAGGGGTCAGGTTTATTGCAAGCCTGTGTCTGTCTTTCCTACCCATTTTGATATGGATGAAATACCTATTTTTCTCTTTTGCCTTGATGTATAGGAGCTGCTCAGCCATTTTATAGATTGCTTTCCAGGGAATTTCTCCATATGTAGCTGTAGATTCAGGGTGTTTATGAAAGTTGTCACCAACTTGGACCAGATCTCCAATAATATTCTTTTGTTTCTATCTTTCTCTCATTTCATATAAGGTGTGCATCTGGTTTTGGTATCAAGGCAGATAAAATAAATTGGGAATTGTTTCCTATTTTTCTACATTTTTGAAACAGTTTGCATAAGATCAGTGTTATTTATTCCTTAAATTTTGGAAGAAATTGGCAGTAAAGCCACATGGTCCCAAAATTTTCTTGTGGGAATGTTTTAAATAATGAATTCAATTACTTAATAGATATAAGGCTATTCACATTTTCTTCTGCTTCTTAAGTCAATTAATAGGTTTTATTTTTATAGGAATGTGTCCACATCATCTAAATTTTTAATTTTATTGATATAAAGTTGTGCATAATATCTTCCAATTGTATTGTCTTGTCAGTTGAATCTTTAATAATATTCCTTTAATTATCTTGGTTATTGGTTATTTGCATCTTCCTTTTTCTTGATGAGCCTTTCCAGGAGTTTATCACTTTTTGTAGTTTTTTTCTAAGTCATACCTTTTGAATTTTTAAAATTCTGTCTATTGTACATTTTTTTAAGTTTATTAACTTTCTTTCACTTACATTCTTTGGGTTATAATTGCTTCCCCCCCTTACCCCTTTGAGAAAGATTATTTAGATAGTTGTTTTTAGTTTTTTTTCTAATATATGCATCTAAGTTCATAATTTCCCTCTAAGCATGGATTTAGCTGCATCCCACAAATTTTGATATGCCATATTCATTATCGTTCAGTTCAGAATATTTTCTAAACCTCCATTATGATTTCTTCTTTGACTCATGAGCTATTTATCAGTGTATTGCTTAGTTTTCAGTTTGGGGGTAAATATTTTCTAGTTATCTTTCTGCTATTTCTTCCTAGCTTATATACATTATAGTCTGAGAACATACGCTCTCTGATTTTTATCCTTTTAAATTTGTTGAGACTTACTTCATGGCCAGCATGGGATCCATTTTGGTAAAACGTTTTACATACACTTGAAGTCCTATGCAGGACTAAGAGTATATGATGAAATACTCTGTTCATAAAGTCATTGGAATAGTTCTTTCTCCTGCTCCCTTTTAGTGTGGTTATATCATTTATTATAAATACAGTTCATTTCTTTTCAATTTGCTTTCAGTTTTAACTTTTCCTCCTTCTGAGTATACTCAGAAAAGTGTTACTACCTCCTGCATTTCTTCCATTTCATTTCCCTTACCCCATGTAGGTAACCAACACTATTATTTCCTGATTTATTATTTTTGTGTTTTTTTAGATGAGTAGATGTATATATGCTCTTTATTTCCTCTTATTTTATACAATGTAGCATTTAAGCTCTTTTGCAGTTTCCCTTTTTCATTTAACTGTCTCTCCCAGAAATCACTCCACATCATTCATAGAGATTTTTCTCGTTCTTTATTTACAGCTCTATAGTATTCCATTGAATATATGGGTCATAGTCTATTTAATCACTCCCCTATAAGCATAGAACATTTAAATAGTTTCCTAAAAATAACACTGCAAGTATTAGCTCTTTGTGTATATGTATTTTTTGTACTGTCAGTAGTGTATCTTCAGGATAAATTACTATAAATAAGATTGCTGGGTTGAAGGATAGATGCTTATGTACTTGTATTAGCTGGTACCAGATTCCCCTCCAAAATGACTTTGCATTCCTACTTTATTGCATTTCTACCAGAAATATATGAAAGTGCTTGATTTTCCACAGCTATGGGAACAAATGTATTGTCAAGCTTTTGAATTTTGCCAATCTGATATATTATCTCAATGAGTTTTAACTTTGATTTATTTTAATATGAGTTATCTTTTCATATGTTCAAGTTTCATGTTTATATCTTTTTGGAAATTTCATCTTCATGTCTTTTATCTTGTTTTTCAAGAGTATTTATAATTTCCTTTCTTTAAATTGAAATATAGTTGACATACATTATTAAATTAATTCAGTTAAATGACATAGTGATTTAACATTTATATAGACATTACAAAATTATCACCATGATAAATCTAGTTACCAATGGCCACCATATATATTATTACAATATTATTAATTGTATTTCCTATGCTGTACTTTATATCTCTGTGACTTACTCATTTTATAGCTGGAAGTTTGTATCTTTTAATCCCCTTCACCCATTTCACCCTCCCGCACAGCTTATCCCCTCTGGCAACTGCCAGTTTGGTCTCTGTGAGTCTGTTTCTGTTTTGTTTTGTTTGTTCATTGTTTTGATTTTTAGATTCCATGTATAAGTGAAATCATTTGGTATTTTTTTTTCTATGACTTACTTTACTTAGCATAATACCCTCTAGGTCCATCCATGTTGTGGCAAATAACAATATTTCATTCTTTTTTATGGTTGAGTAATAGTGTCTTGTATATGTATATACAATATCTTTATCCATTCATCTATAGACGGACACTGAGATTCCTTTCATATCTTGGCATTGTAAATAATGGTGCAACAAACATAGGGATGCATACATGTTTTCAAATTAGTGTTTTCATTTTCTTTGGGTAGAAACTCAATAGTGGAATTGTGGGATCATATGGTATTTCTATTTTTTATTTTTCTGAGGAAACCTCACACTGTTTTCCGTAAAGGCTGCATCAATATACATTTTCACTCAAAGTCCATGAGAATTCCCTTTCACACTCTCAGCAAAGCTTGTTATTTCTTTTTCTTCTTGATACTAGCCATTCTGACTGATGAGAGGTGGTAATTCACTGTAGTTTTGATTTGTATTTCCCTAATGATCAGTGATGTGTATGTTTTTATTTATGTTGGCCATCTGTGTGTTTTCTTTGGACAAATGTCTATCCAGGGCCTCTGACCATTTTTAAATCAATTTTTTTGGAGGGGGAGTTGACTTATATGAGTTTTTTTTTATGTACCTTGTATATTAAACTATTGGCAAATATATAATTTGCAATTATGTTCTCCCATTCAAGAGCTTGCTTTTTTGTTTTGTTGATGGTTTCCTTCACTGTGCAAAAGCTTTTTTAGTTTAATGTAGTCCCAATAGTTTGTTTGCTTTTGTTCTCCTTGCCTTATGAGACATATCTAGAAAAATGTTGCTGCAATCGATATCAAAGAAATTAAAAACTCTCTTCTTGGAGTTTTGTGATTTCAGGTCTCACATTTAGATCTTTAATTGATTTTGTGTTTATTTTTGTGTATGGTGTTGGAAAGTGGTCTAGTTTTATTCTTTTGCTATATAACTGTCTAGTTTGCCCAGCACATTTATTGAAGTGACCGTCTTTTCCCCATTGTATCCTTGTCTCCTTTGTCATAGATTAATTGACCATATAAGCCATCTATGTCTTGTTTTGATGGTATATGTGGGCCTATTTTCTTACATTTTGTAGACCATTCTAGCAAGAATACAGGGTAAGGGTCGATTTGAATCCACAAGTAAGAACCCCCAGACTGGAGGTCTAGTACCAGCTGTCCCATGCAGTTTTCCAAACTCATGCTACATAAATCAGAGAAGAGAGGCATCATGAATTGATGAGGTATAGCGTAGTAACCTAGGGCTTCAAAATTTGTGCCAGATGAGAAAGCAACTGGAGTGGACTTCTAAGTACTAGCTTAATCTTGTAGTTTTGGCAAAAGTTTATTAGTGAGAGATAGCCCAATACCAAATGGTGCCTGCAATCTGTGGCTCCATTGTAGAATCCTGGTGTGAAAGAATTGGGTTCTGATAACTTTGCTCAAATTTCTAGGAGATAATGAATACCTTTATAAACAGTAATGGTTATTATATCCTGGTGAGATAATGATAAGCATAGGAATATCTCCAGGGCAAGAATGGGATGGAGAATGGATCATGGGGAAATAATTCTAAAAATGGTTCCCCAGGGCTAAGGGATAAACCAGATGGTATATTATGTGAAAAATGGGGAAGAACAAATTATGGCTATTTACATGTCTACTCTGAAGGCAATGTCTGTATTTTCCATAGTATAGCTTCTTTGTTAAGGACTATTAACTTGAAAGGGGAGAACTACCACCAAATGATATTTTAATGGCTAGCATAAAAAATGTGTTACTTTTGCTGTGATTTCATGGGGAAAAAAACATATTTTGGTAGAGAAACCTTGATCATATTTTATAATCTCTGCTGGGTCTTTCTCATGGAAATAAAATAGCAACATTTTAGGAAGAGAAACACTAACATGGCTTTCCCTTTTAGAGACTATTCAATTCAGGGCACCTGGTGGCTTAGTTGGTTAAGTGACTGCCTTCGGCTAAGATCATGATCCCACGACCCTGGGATCGAGCCCCATATCAGGCTCCTTTTTCAGCGGGGAGCCTGCTTCTCCCTCTCACTCTAACTGCTACTCCACCTGCTTGTGCTCTCTCTCTCTCTCTGTCAAATAAATAAATATCTTAAAAAAAAACTATTCAACTCAACAAAAGTTCAATAAGCTCTTGGTATATTCATGGCACTGTACAAGCTACTAAGGGAATATAAAAAGGAATAAAATATATCCCTTGACCTCAAAGCATTTTTTATTTTTGTGAAGAATATTCTGTTAATTAAATATATATTGTATGATAAGAGATTGTAACAATATATAAATGACCCACCTCACCTACAATTATAGTAGCTGATATCTTTTATCCTTGCTTTAAAAGAACTTTTCTTGTTGAAAAAAGAAAATCCCACAAAACTTTCTTAGAAGAGCTAAACAACTTGCACCATTAGACAAATGTAATTAACAGTGATGAGAAAACATGATGGAATGACTGATGAGGAGAAAAGACTTTTGATTGCCTGGATATATGATAAGACAGTGAATCCATATGCCTAGAAGCCAAACAGTGATTTTTCTAAAGGGTGGTTATACTGAAAACTTCTCAAGAAGAAGAAAAGTGAGACATTAAAGGAAGACATTTTCAACTTTGGCAAGGGAAAATTTGATAACTCCAGAATGAGAATATTGCCATAACATCATAGTTCAAGGAAAAGCTTCAAGGATAATGGCACTATGGAATACAAGATGGAGGAGAAAATAATGGACAGAGATAGAATATGAAGGAAGGAAACTTGGAGGAGGTGGCATTTAATGTCAGCCCTGAAGGATATAGATGGGTCAAGTCCCTGAGAAAGAATGATTGATTCAGAGGAACTACAGTGACCAAACATATGAAGCCCTGAATTTTCTAGGAATGTTAGGGAAAAAATAATTTGTCTGTTAAGCTGGTAAGAGCTGAAGAAGCAAAAATAGTTTGCAACTAGTTCACAGAGGGTGTTCATTGAATTTTATTTAAGAAACAGTGAAGAATAATGCAATGAGGTCAGGGCTTTAGAAAGGTAACAATGGAGGAGCAATGTAAAGGGTAAATAAAGTATTCCTGACAGTAGTCCAGACAGAGAATAGAAGCACAAGGACTCTACCTCGTTTTGTCCTTTACAAATAACTAGCACATTATTGAGCAAATGGCAGGCATTCCACAACTCTTTTATTTACTCAGCACTTGACTATAGCCTATCACATATAAACATCTGTGGAGGCTGTAGAAATGGAGAAATGTTCCACTGTTCCCAAGAAACTTTGAAGGTCATCCAAGGTTTAGATGTCCAACTGTTTTTGAAATGGTTTACATTCCACTTTCAAGGATATCAATAGTCAGGACCAAACTTTAGGAATGAGCCCCCCCCCCCCCCCCACACACACACAAGATTAAACCATACAAAAGATTATAAACTCCATGAAACAAACAAACTTGACTCTCTGTTACATCTCCATAATGGCCTTATTGGTTTATTTCCACTGAAATGAAATTATATCTAGGAAACAAGAAATGGAAAATAAGAGATCCAACTACAGGGGGTGATCATAGGGTTATGGAGGACTTGTATATTTACAATGCATGAAGAAAAATCCTACCTAGAGGCCAAACACCCTAAGCCAATTATCCGAACATACATAGCACAGGCAAATAGCTGTTTGACAAACAGGCATTTGGAATCAGGAAGAGTACAATACATTTTGTTCAAAAATGGCGTGGTGATATTTATCTTCCCAATGCTGTATATGCCCCAATCTTGTCTTCATTCTTAACCCCTGAGGAGAGAAATAAACTGGATTCAAGCCAGTAGATCAAGATCCAAATGTAGCACATAAGCTTATTCCTGATGGAGGTAGGAGGTCCCAGAGAACAGCATGTTCTATAAAACCTTGGGCAGCGGAAAGAGATGACCATATGCTCCTCTTGCCATTTCTTCTTGTCATTTTACACTCCCCTTCCCCCTGCAGGTGACTGATAAGCAAAAGCTTAACATTCCTTCCAACAAAAAAAAACCCACAAGCTATACATCTCAGCTTGTTCTTCAGCAAGCACAGTCTGTTTCTGAGCCAATGTTTGGAATTTGAAGTGACAGTTCAACCCAGTTATTTTATTCCCCTCTCTCTCATTCTCAAAGTATTCTCATTCTTTTGCCATATCTTAATCCAGGGTATAAGAAACAGGACTCCCATAGAATAAAAAAAAACCTTGCTGAGAAATTATCTCTCCCTCAGCTCTACAACATCTTTTTTGGATATTCTCCCACTGAACATGTGTTCAGAGGGACTTTTCAACTCATCAGTAATCTGTATCTCAGCTTTCACTTCTTTGGGGAAAAAAAACAAAAACAAAAAAAAAATCTTGATTTTCAGTTTTTAGGAAACACACAAAATCCTGTAAAGGACTTGGAAGTGGGGGCAGCTACAAATTTCTGGTCAAGGATGCACTGAGATACATACAGAACAACCTTGTTCTTGCTATTACCATTACTGAGAAAGATTCAGGATGTGTAGTCTTACAGATCCTCAGTCCTCAAGGAAATATATGATCATGATAACAAATTCATGTTGGGTTAGAAAACGTGTTAAAAAATTCTAAAAGTTATACCACAGGATCATGACTAAAGAGTTTCTCTGCTTCATGAGAACTTTTATGTGAACTTGTATAGAAGCATGTTATAAATTGAGAAGATGCAGCATTACTTACATCCCCTAATTAAGGTTTTATTTCATTAAATTTTAAGCACCATTCACCCTATTTGACACACCTCTTTATTTTTTTCAGTTTTATCCATATTTAACTCAACTAGTAGCATCTTATAAAGAATGTTGCTCTGAAAAGTCAACATCCTTCTGTACAGATGAATCAAATATATATTTTAAAAATCAATATTCATTGGTTTCTGCCACATCCAGCCCAGGACTGAATTTGACCACCCTGGACAGCATGCCTATTACTCTATATTTAACAGCATTGTGCCCATAGCTGCATAAGAATCTGCCATTGCTCCTTAAAAGACAAGTAAAAAGTCTCTTCCCAGAGAAAACAGGGCTTCTCTCTCTCCCCTAGGGACAATTGTTTTTCCTGGAATCATACTGTTGGGGATTGAAAAGTCTACTTCCTACATATAGGCCTTCAGCAGTACTGTTGATGTGGTCACCATTTTAATGCCTAGATTTCCATCTGGAAAACTTCATTGAATGATTGCCTCCAAGTACAATAGAACCATTATTGCCAGTAAACTTCAGGGTGTGCCTAGATCTATACCAAAGTTTTTCCATAGAGTTGAGATTTCCTTCTAAATTATTTGAATTACATTTTAACCACTGCACATGTAAACATTTGGAAATTTGTTTTTAAACTTTTTAAAATTTTAATACACATCTCACTGTTAAAATATAAATGATACAAAATCATGCAACATAAAAATATGGTTCTTTTTTAAAGCTTTCATTCTCAATTAAAACTCTTCACCTCTTTGCCGCTTTCTTCCACTAGATTCTTTAAGTCTTTCTTCTAATTCCAGCATCTGGACTGCTTCTATTGACTACTTTTTCTCTTGATTATGAATCACTTTTTCCTGCTTCTTTGCCCATCTCATAATTTTTTTTAAAGATTTTATTTATTTATTTGAGAGAGAGAGAGAGCGAGCGAGCACATGAGAGGGGGGAGGGTCAGAGGGAGAAGCAGACTCCCCGCTGAGCAGGGAGCCCAATGCAGGACTCGATCCCGGGACTCCAGGATCATGACCTGAGCTGAAGGCAGTCGCTTAACCGACTGAGCCACCCAGGCGCCCCTCATAATTTTTTTGTTATATGCTAGACATTGTGTGAAAAAAGAACCATAGAATAAAATAAATATTAACTCCTTGAAAAGAGCATTTCCTTTTTTTTTCAATCTGCTAATGTGGAAAGTTAAGTCCATCTAATCATCTAACCTATAATTGAGCTGGTTCTGGGAATTGTTGCAGTTTTTTAAATTCAGTTCACTATTGACTTCAACAGATTTGATGGCAGGATCAGAGTTTTCCCATTCTTGGGACTTGGGATTTCATGACTAGTGAGAGTTTTGAGATCCTGCTATCCTCTACAATTGAGCTGCCAAGTCCCCAAATTGTGGGAGATCTCTCTTTTATGACACAGCCATCAAGTTCTTAGTTTTTGGTGTCTTACTAAATCTCTACACCATACCACTCTGACACCAGCCTTCTGAAGATTACTGCCTTGAAAAAAAAATTTGGCACGCTACTCTTTTGTACTTTGTAAAGTTGCTATGGAAAAGAAGTGGCACATGAGTGATTCTTGTTTTGGTTTGCATTTGCTTGGGATTCTAATTTGTCTTGCCAGCCTACATCTGACCGCTTGGCCATGAAAAGATTGTTATAAATTGGACTTGTTTCCTACAAATCCTATTTATGGCAGATTTGATCCTCTTTCTGCCATGCCTTCAGGGATGAAAGAAGTTATGGCATCCTCCCCTAGGAGTAGCTTATCCCTTTCTGTTTATTTCATGTAGAATTCTTTATAGCCTCAGCTCTCTAAAGAATTTCTTAGTATGATTTTGTGGGTTACTTAGCTTTATTTTATTGTCAGGGTGGGAGCAGTAGTCTTAAGAGACTACTACATTCTACATTGTAACTGGAAGAAGAAATCATACAGGAAAAATTGAAATTCTTCCTTCTTGCTCCCCAAATACATCTCTGTGTGTGTGTGTTTGTGTGTGACTTTTAAAATAAATATGTAACCTTCTATGCATTCTTTCTGCACCTTCCTTTTTTTCCCCAACAGTGTGTTGAGTGTGCATTTCCCTGTCAATACAAGTAGAGTTACAACATTCTTTTGAACACTTACATAGTATTTCATCATGTTGGCTAAACCACCATTTATCCTAGCAATCTCTTACTGATAGACCTTTAGTCATTAAGTGTTTTAACATTATAAATAACACATCCATGAAGAATGTCACAAAGGTATGGAGAATTTTATGAGTCTAAGATTAAATAACTAGAAGTAAAGTAACTGGTTTGAAGGTATTCACTTCTTTTTAAAGATGGCATTAGGCACATTCTAATCTTTTCATAAAGCACTGTGGCACCATTATATCACAATGCTGCTGGGATGCCTTGATCACTTATCAATAAGTGTTGGACTATTTGACCCCTTGTATAAAGAGTAACCTAAACTAGGTTCTATCACTGAGAACAGAGTAATCCAAAGTAGGTTCTATGGAATACTAGTGCCATGAATATTCCATAAAAAGGGATTCAGTGGTGAAGTTAGATTGGGAATCCCAGTATACTATACCCACACACCATCCTTAGAGAGTCTGAATATACCCAACATATTAAAGACTTTGTGAAGCCATGTAAAAAAGTAATCTATCTTGACTTGTTTAACCCAGTGTTTTCCATACCTGTTGATCACAAAACTCTTTCATTGCCATTATGTGTTGACATCCTATAGAAAGAACGTAATTTGGGAAATGCTACTACAAACAGTTTCTTCCTTTAACAAATACAAACATGCCTGTTTCTTCTTTCTTTATTTCCTTGTCCTTTAGGCTTTCAGCACTTTCACAATGAGTTGTGTTTTTCTCCTACTCTGAATCTCCTAATCCGGAACGTCCATTCTCTCTTTGAGATGGGGAAACTCCATGCTTGTTACAATTATTTATGAATTAAAAATAAACAGACATTCAGAGAGGCCTAATGATCTCTCTCATGAGTCAGTTATTGGAATTTTTAATACCTAAACTCTGTTGAACTTATTTGGTCCTCTCATAGCTCATTTTTTCTTCTTTCAAGATTCTCATCTGTGTTTTCCCATAAGTGAAGTATGATGTGCTTGTCTATCTCCTTAAGTCCTGATTTAGGGAAGTGTCTTGCTTATTTAAGGCTTAGACAAGGAAAACTGTGTGCTACCAGAAGAGGAAAAGTGGGAAAGTTCAGTAATTTTCTTCATCATCAGGTATCAGAAGAAAGCTATGCAGTTGAATAGAGAGATTGTATGCTAGGTAGAGTCACCCTTAATTGTGAACTTACTATATGCTAGCCATGGTGCTAAGAAATTTACCTGAATTATCTCATTTACTTCGTCCAAAAGCAGACTAAGAAAATACTGTTGTTATCATCCAATCTCCACAGATAAAGAAGCTTGGACCCAAGGAAACTAAAAAAAATAATAATAATTCATTTAGAGTCATAAAGCAAATGAAAAGATAAGTGGCACAAATGAGATTTAAACTAAGTCTGTTGAGTTTCAAAGTGTCTTTAACCACTACAGTATTCTCTCTACTGTGAGTGTATGTATGTAGCTATGTGAGAGAGACACACAGAGAGAATGAGAATGAAATTAACCAAAGCTGTTGCTCTGATATGTAAGATTAAGTAGGATGAGAGTCAGATTAAAGGCCAGGCCAACCTGAGGTAAAATTTCCACTTGTCAGTCATCTCTCTAGATCCCATTCTGTATGCTGTCCTCATTTCTCCTCTGGAGCTTCCACTGACATCAGATGTGGATTATGCAATAAAAATCTTCACTGCAGATAAAGGGACTATAGAGCATCTCTGAGCTAAGAAAGAACTCAGTCCAGAGAGTTTCATATATAGAAATTTGGCTCAATTCCTAACGAATTTGGATTACATGAAGTCAACAATGTTTTCTCTGGGGAAAACCAATCAGCACAAACACAAAAGAAGGCTTAGATTAATCTGCAGCTGGAAGCACATTTGAGAAAGCAAAGCACAGGTTTTCAAAGCTCGAAAACCTTAGGCCTATTTGATCTAGTGTCATGATTACAATTTGTCACATGCAGAAACATATTTATCCATCAAACATGTATTGAGCACTTCATTTCCAAGCACCATGTCGATTGTTGCAATGCCTACACAAACACACAGTGATTGGGAAAAATTAAGGAATGAACTGCTTGAGTACATCTGGGAAGATTACAAAAAATGGAAGATTAAAGAAAATATAAAAATGTGTGCAACTAACTTCTGACATATAAATAAACATTAGCAAGAAATCACTTAAATGGCATTAGTATAATGAATTTTATATTAGAAGTGTCATATGCATTCACATATTTGCTGAGCAACTGTTGTGTGCTAGGTATGTGCTAGATCCTGGGATGCGTAGGACAGTTTTTGACCCTGAACAGCTTAAAGCTGAGTAGGGAAGAGAGACATAAAAAAGATAGTAAGGATACAACTTACTAAAGGTGTTAAAAACAAAATCCACCCTTAGTAAATTTGAAGATCTAGCTGGCTTTATTAAAAGATTCATGAATCAAGTAGCATCCCATCTGAATAAGTAGAGGGGATATCTGCTGAGCTAAACAAAAGAAAGTTTTCAAAGGCAAATAGAGGACATTAAAAAAAAGAAAGAAAGGAATTTGTTAGCAAAGAATGCATTGTTTAGGCAAAGTTGCCCTCCTAAGGAGAGCTGAAGAGGTCTATCAGTAAATTTAATATTGACCAGGAAATTCTATGTTGACCTGTTAAAGATTATATTGGTGGTGGGCAGGAGAGGATTGAAACTGCCATTAGGTTAGATATTACGTGTTGGTTTACTGACTTATGGCCCTAACCTAAGTGCTGCCATTTGGGGCCTGTGGTTTTGTTTTGTTTTGTTTTGTTTTGTTTTGTTTTGTTTTGTTTTGT
>NW_027397065.1:42043050-42074691 GCF_003265705.2 Callorhinus ursinus
GTTTTGTTTTGTTTTGTTTTGTTTTGTTTTGTTTTGTTTTGTTTTGTTTAACAAGAGATACAGTAGTAGTGATGTGGGAAAAATATTATTAGGGTTCAAAGCCAACAGCCAAGAATTCTTGAGTTGTCTTTGGTGCAAAAAGATGATTTTATTAAGGCACAGGGACAGGACCCGTGGGCAGAAAGAGCGGCACTGGGGTCATGAGTAGTGGCCCATTATATACTTTCACGTTGGGAGGGGGTTAGGGATAGTATAAGTCTCCAAGGAATTTTGAAACAAGGTTTCCAGGACCTTGAGGGGGCTGGCTATTATTGGGAGAAGGTCATTTATTAACGTCTAATAAAACCTTAGTCATGAGACCCTTCAGATGTATATCGTGGGCCATATGCTTGGGGGATGATTACCAACATGTATCTTGGGGGGGGGGGGGATTAGAGAAAGAAGGTTTCCAAAAAAATATTTTTACGTTAAAGAAGATTTACAGGATCCTGGGGGGGGGGGGGGTGGTCAGGCTAGGATTGCCTTTTGCCCTTAGCAAAGTATTAACATCGAGGCAGTTGAGTCCCTAGAGGAATGTCACTCTGCCTATTTCAAGGACTTGTCAACGGGCTGTAGGTAGTAAGGAAATTTAGTAATTTTTCTTCTGCGTTTGTTTCCCACATCGGTAGCATAAACAAAAAAGTGAATAAAAGTCATAAAGAATTTGTCAACCTTTATGAAATGCATAAAAGTAGTTGACAAGTTATATTTAGCCTCTGGAAATGTTAGAGAAGATTTTGGGGATCACAGGAAAATCCCCTGTTTTACCAAAGAGGAAACCAGGCACAGAGAAGGTAGCTCACCCAAAGTTAGCACTTGGCAGAATGGGACTCAAAACATCCTTGACTGCCAGGATAGTGTCTCTCCTGTGCATTTGAGAACCCTTTGTTGGAGATATTCAAAGAAAAGGAGTGACCTTTGCTGGCACACTTCTCACCTGGGAAGAAGTTTTTCCTACTGATTTTCTACTCCTGAGCTTCTGAGTTTAGAATGAACATTTGTGAGCTTGCCAAAGTACTTGCCAGAAAGCAATGGAAAATGCAAGCACTTTGAAATAAACACTTTCATTGTAAAATGTGATGGGAGGGGTACTTTTTTGTAAACTATTTTACATTAGAATCACCTGTAACAAAGTGGAACTGCTGGTGTTTACTGAAAATCCTTCTTGGCATAACAGGCATGCAAATAAACAGCTGCTGCATTTCTGCAATGTCACTGCTTGGAGGTTTGTTAGAGGACTTCTTGTTCCTGTTGGATACATCTACAGGCCACTAAGAGTTATCTTTTCCAGGAATTAGTTTAACCTCCTTTATTATTCATAAAATAATGAAAAATGGAAAACCAATATCTACCTGCTATTCAGTCTGAATCCCCTTTCAGTTTTATTCACTGGACTAGTGAGATGTAGAGGCTAGAAAGTTATAACAACTAAACGGGAATCTTAAACATGTTCATGTACTGTAGCCTCAAAATTCTACTTCTAGAGCTTAAGAGAGGTTATGAAAAAGAAAAAAAGGATCCACTGTATTAAACCTACTTTTAAGAGAACTGGTTACAATAGTAAGAATTATATAAACACCTTACATATCAAATAATGGAGACAATGGAGACAAGCTAGGCAAATTAGATCAATTCTAGACCATTATAAAGCCATTAATACTAATAGCTATCTAGCTGCATGAAAAAAATTGCTTAACAATGTTTGTTTTCATTTCTGACATTATGGGTGATTAAATAAACTAAAAATCTTATAAGACAATTTGACTACATACTCTGAGAGTCACCTAGACATGAAAACACAACAAACATCCTTTTAAGTGCTGGCTAAGCACTCAAGAAAGTAAAGAAAATCCCAAGGGGTCGAAAGCCAAATAGAAACAGAAAAAAGAGAAATCATGGATGTTGATACTCTGAGTACCTGAAATGAGTTTTAGGGATGGCAGATAGGGCTGATAGTCTCCATAATGTAAGAACTTGATTTTTTAACAGTAGTGTGCTAGAGCCAAAATCTTGGGCCTCAGTTATTTGAAGAATCTTGAATTAAGTTGCCTGTATAAAACCAGAAACTTCTAAGGATTACAACTTTAGTGAAAGACTACAACTGAAGAAAAAAGTGTGCCCATCAACAATGGGACACTAGAAGTTTATATACCATGCCCTGAGTTCAAGGAAAAGTATGAAGAAACCTTCCCTGAAAATTCATACTGACTATGTTTTTGCTTGTGTTTGGAGTTTGAATTTCATACCACCTGTTTGGTCCAGGAATTAAGCTGTAAAATATACAAAAAGAGTCTTAGGGTTTTCTGCTTCTGACCATGATGTAATAACTAAGCTAGACTTGACTCCTCCATGATTGATTAGAAAACTAGACAAAATAAATGAAACAGTTCTTTTCAAACAATGAACAAAAGACAGTTTAAGGCTGTAATCCCCAAGAGAAGGGAGAAAAATGAGGCAAGCTTTCCATTGTCCCAATTTCTGCCTATAGGCACTTTCCAGACTACAGAGCAGGGAGGGAGAATCCAAGCATATCGCAGCAGACTTGGTGATTTCAGAAGACTGAAATAGGGTGCAGAAAGGTTGAGGTAAAAGGAACTTGGAAGGCCAGTCTACCAGAAAAGAGGAAACTGTACCAAAAAAAAAAAAAAATAGTACCTAGAAAATGTATAGGGTCCTTTTGATTCTGTTGTTGAATATTCAAATGCACATGTATAGGATGATACTATATGAGACCAGCCAAAAGAAAACTTAGATATGCCATGCTGGTCGAGTCACAGGACTCACACAAGCCTAGGAGATGCCCTCATTCTCAAATGCTAGAGTAAGTTTAATCACTGGACCCTGAAGGTGCTCAATAGCAACCCCATAAGACCATACCTTACACACCTGAGTAGGTGGGCTAAGTTAGCACTAGAGTAGAAATAACTTCAGGCTAATTCTAAGGCATCTTAAAGTATGATCCAAAAGATTAATGTGATCTACAAATAACTTACCTGACTGCCAGAACAAAGTCTAATACACCTTAAAGGGAGATGATAGATTCAGATACTCAGAAACAGTATATAAAATTCACAATGTCCAGTATCCAATCAAATGCTACTAGATTTAACAATGAAACATGAAGACATGGCCCATATCCAGGAGAAAAATCAGTAGAAACAGATCCAGAAACCACAGAGATGATGCAATTAGCAGACAAAGACCTTAAACTAGCTGTTATAAATATTCTCAGTGATTTAAAAGGAATTTGAACATAGGAGAGAAATAAAAAATATAAAGAAGAAACAAATGGAACTTTCATGGATGAAAAGTACATTATAAACAAAAAATTCACAAGATGGGATTAATAGGCAATTTGATATTGCAGAAGAAAAGACTGAGCTTAAAGACAAAAGAGTAAAATTACCTGAACTAAAGCAAAGAGAGAAACAAAATAATGGAGGGGAAAAATAGACTCAATGACCTATGAGGCAACAATAGTAAATTAATTAGAATCCCAGAAGGGAGAGTGGAGAGAAAAATGGTTTTGAAGTAATAGTGTCTAAAAATTTTTCAGAAATGATAACTATAAAACTACAAATCCAACAAGCTCAACAAATCTCATGTAAGATAAACATAAGGAAATAAAAAACACACTGCAGCACATCATAATTAAACTGTTAAAAAGCAGTGATAAAAAACTTAGCAAGAGGAAAAGAGATACATTATCTAGAAGGAACAAAAGTAAGAATTAATAATTATTTATAGAAAACATTATTGCATAAAGGGAAAATTCTCAAAACTACTAGAACAGTAAGTAAATTTAGGAAGATCACAAGACATTTATATAAAAGTCACTTGTATTTTTATAAACTGGAAAAAAAATGATTGGGAGTAAAATTTAAAAACCATTTAGCATCCAAAACAATCCCATTAAACAAAATATGTTACCTAGAAAACTCTGCTGAGAGAAAATTTTAAAGACCTAAAAAAATAGGAAGACATACTAAATTCATGGATTGGAAGACTCCATGTTGTTAAGATATCAATTCTATTGAAATTTGTCTATGTATCCCGTATGATCCTAATGAAAATCCAAGCAGGCTTTATTGTAAAAATTAAAGATGATTCTAAAATGTATATGGAAATGACAAGACCTAACATAGCCAGAGAAACTTTAATGAAGCACAAAATCAGAGTACTGATTTCTAGAATAATTATAAAATTGTAATAAAAAATGTTGTAATCAAAATAACATTGTATTGACATTCATATGGACATATGGATCAATAGAGCACAATAGAGACACCAGAAAAAGATCATATATGATCAATTGTTTTTTGACAAAGCAGTCAATGTAATTCAACAGGGAAAAGGCAGTCTTTACCACAAATGGTGCTGGAATGCTGGCTATCCATATGAGAAAAACAAGGAACCTTGAAAAATAAACTTGAAAAAAAATGAACTCACACTAGATCCTAATATTAAAGCTAAAACTACAAAACTTCTTAAAATATTCTTTGTCCAGAATGGTAAAGTAAAAAGAAAAAATGCGAAAATTTATCAAGAATAAGTTATTAACCAACAAATATCAGAATTCAATGCCAAGAACTTTGGGGAATGGAACTGGCAAAGGCTATAAAGTGCTATCATTCATATGATGAAACGCATAAGAGAAGGCATTGGAATTATGAAAAAGGGAGCAAGACTGTCTCAAAAATGACCAGGAAGATTTTAAAAGAAACAAATAGGACTTATGGACTAAAAGAAATAAAAACACAGTCAGTGATTTTTAAAATTAATCGACGTGTTACACAACAGACCCAGGAAATGAAGAAGTAGTAAACTGAAATATAGCTATAAAGAAATTACCCAAAAAACAACTAGAACAGTGAGTTAATGAGATAGAAACTCTGAGGGGGGAAAATAAATGGAGGAAAAGCTGACAGACACAGGAGTGAGAGAAACAAAAAGGGGGGCCAATCAGAACTATTGCTCTGGTATCTCAGATTAAGTGGAGTGCAACTCAGAGCTGAAAGTCGACTGCACAGAGACCCAGAGTAAAACTGCAGACTAGTAGACAAAGAGAAATCTCAGAAAAACATAAATGATACAGTTTACAAATAAATACAGACTTCTCATTGCAAAAATAGAAGACAAAAGAAAATGGTGCTAGAGAAAAATAACTTTTAACCTCAAAGTATATATACAGCTAAGGTAATATTGAAGAGTGAAAAAAAAATAAAGATGTTTTCAGACAAAAACTGAAAGAACTTAACATGAGAGACTCCTGCTAAAATATATGAAAATTTAATAAGAACATAAACATATTTGAAGAATATATTTAGCAAGGTTGATTAAATGGACACATAGAGAACCCAGCACCCAAAGTAGACCACAGGTATTCTCTTTTGAGGACAGATATTTATAAAATTGTCAATGTATTCAACATAAAACAAATCTCAAATACTAAAGAATTGGTATAATATTAAACAATTTAATTAGAATCATTAGGTGATTAAGCAATAACAGAAAGATAACTGTTTTTAAATTCTCATATATTTGGAAATATAAAAAACTCTAATAGGTGAAAGAAGAAAGTAGAAATTTTTAAAATATTTAGAACTAAAATATAATGAAAATGCTACATAACAATTTCCAAACCCCATAAGAAAAACTAATGCCTGAAATTCTTATATTATGAAAAAAGAAGAACATATTAAGCTAACAAAAGAGCTCACATGTCAGGAGGGAAATAATAAAAATTAGAAAACAGATGAACTAGGAAAAATTGAACAAAAAGTCAATAGGTGGTTCTTTGAAAAGATTTAGTAAACCCTATGTATTTCTGGTAAAGTTGATCAAGGAAAGGAAGAGAAGATACAGTAGAAGTTAAAGAGTGATACAGAATATTATTTACAACTCAAAGTCAATAATTGTGAAGGTTTTAGATTACATGATAAATGTCTTTAGAAATATAATTCATCAAACCTGATTCAAGAAAAAAAATGCTGAACAATTATTAAAAAGTCTAATATACACAAAAAAGTTCTTTTTTTTTTTTAATTTATTTATTTGAGACAGAATGAGAGAGAGAGAGAGAGAGAGAGCACATGAGGGGGGGTAGGGTCAGAGGGAGAAGCAGACTCTCTGCTGAGCAGGGAGCCTGATGCGGGACTCGATCCAGGGACTCCTGGATCATGACCTGAGCCGAAGGCAGTCGCTTAACCAACTGAGCCACCCAGGCGCCCACACAAAAAAGTTCTTAACCACTAAAGAAAAATAATAGTTAAAAAAATATTTGTCTTTCTTCTACCCCCAATCCCTTCTACCAAAGCAGTTTCTCAGGTGAGTTTGACTATACGTTCAATGAAGATAACATCACTGTTAAACTGTCTTAGAACCGGAAAGAACAGTTCCAATTCATATGTAAAGCTGATATGACCTTGAAGCCAAATCAGACAAGAACAATAAGAAAGAAAAAGTATTGGCCATCTCATAAATGAGCATACCTGAAAAATCTGAAATAATAAAACTGTCAACGGGTTTTGAAAAATCATCTCAAAGGTTAAAAAGTAAGTCAAAGACTTGAAAAAATATTTGAAATTCATATAACCAAGCATTATTATCTAGAGTCAAATAAGAAGGCTTACAAATCAGCAACGGTAAAAGATAAGCTAATAGAAACAAATGTGCAAGACAGTCTGGTGAGCAATCAGTTTATAGCAGGAAAGGAAATAGACATAATCCCTACCCACAGAATGCCCATAGCCCAGTGAGGGGACAAGAAACAAACAGGTACACAAATCAAGTTGAATACATTTTGTTATGGATTGAATTGTGTCCCCCCAAATTCTTGTGTTGAAGTCCTAACCCCAGTACTTTAGAATGTGAACCTGTTTGGAATTAGGTTCTTTGCAGATATAATGAGTCAAGAGGGGATCATTACGGTGGGCCCTAAACCAATATGACGGGTGTCCTAATAAAAAGGGGAACTTTGATACTGAGATAGGCATACAGGTAGAACATCATGTAAAGACGAGGGCAGAAGTGAGGCTGAAGCTTCTACAAGCCAAGAAATGTGAAAGATTGCCAGAAAACCACCAGAAACTAGGAGAGAGGCTGGAACAGATCCTTCCCTCACAGCCCTCAGAAGGAATCAACCCTGTCAACCCCTACGTTTTGGATTTCTAGCCCCCAGAACTGTGAGAAAATAAATTTCTGGTGTTTAAGCTACTCAATTTGTGATAGTTTGTTACAGCATCTGTAACAAACTGATACATACTTTAATCTTAAGACATGAAGAGAATGATAGGTAATGAATTAGAGAACAATGGGGATCTGCCTAGATAAAATAGACAAGAAAACTTTTCCTGGGAATGTCTTATTTAAGCTAACATTGGAAGGATAAGAAAGATGCAGGGAGGCCAGGAGTTTGAGGCAGAATATACCAGAGAGAATGATATGGCCACCCCAGCTAAGGTAGAGAAAAGATAGTTTACAATTTATTAAAACAAAACATGATTGTGGGGGGGCAGTGGAAGGAGTTGATGATAGAATGTAGGTTATTGGGAAACAGAACATTCAAAATCAAGTTTGTCCTCATATATTTGTGGGTCACCAAGGCCATGGTGAGGATCACCTGAAAACTCTCAGTCAGAGACAATTTGCCATCCTCAAGGTATTGTGCTCATGGAAAATATGGTAAAATTGTCATTTCCAGGGATATTAGAATACTACCAGATTCATGAGAATGCCTCCAATCTCAATCTGCCCTCCAAAGTACCTTTCCATCATCTCTGATATTGTCACTATTTGAATATTCTCTGTCCACTCACTGCATCGAAGTATAGCCCATTCTGTTTCTCAAGTGTAACTTAAAAGTACATTTTGAATAAGTAGTATGAGGACATGGCACAAAATTGTAAAGATTAAAAAATTGGTTTACAGTGAACATTGTCTCTCTCCCCTGCTCCCTTCCAAATAGTTTCCCTTCCAGAGGCAATCACTATTACCAGTCAAGTCTATGAATTTATAAACGAACATGAAGATTTTCTTTTTGCAACACAATTGGAGCAATTATACACAGCCTCTGACCTTTGTTTTTGTTTATTTTTTTCTCTTGGAGCTTCCATATCAGTATCTAGAGAATTGTTCATTCTTTTAAAGTAGACATCTGCATAGTTTTCTTTTGTGGTTCTAATTTTTTGCTAGATTCTCTTTTACTGGCCTAAACTCTGGATCTCCATAATTTTTCCTCATCAGTCTTTGCTCTGGATCACTTGAAAACGGAGCTAATTCCACTTGGTCTCTACTGAATTCCCACATGAAATAAGGAAAATTTCCCTGAGGACTGGCACAGAGCTCTGCTGCCATAAACATCTGCAAAAGTCATGGTGAATTCTGGAAGGCAGTATAGAATCTGGTTAAGAAGACAGCCCACGCTCAAATCTGGGCTTTGCCACTTATAGCTAAGTGAGCTTTGACCAGTAACTCCAACCCTCAATTTCTTCAACTGTAAAATAGAAATAATAATAGCACCCATGTAAATTGTGTTGAGTCAATTAAGCGGCATTTGTCAAATGCCTAGCACATGGTAAAAGTTCAATCAATGCTAATGGTTCTTATCTCCATCTTCTCTGGAGAATATAGATCAATCTCCCAGACTTCTCAGGCATTACTCAGAAAGACACACACAGTGAAGGGAAACCTCCCTCTCAGCTTGTATTTCTGCCTTCTGAACCTTGTCCCCTCTCCTCTCAGGGCACACTCCGAATAAGGAAAGATGCCAATGCCCAGTTGCCCTTCAAATTCTACCTCTTGACTTGTTTTCAGATCTTATCCTTACTGGCAATGAGGGCCTTTGACCTTGGTCTGTGTCCGAGGAGTGTCGTTTGACCCACGGAATGCCCCCACTTCATTCCTGGGGCCATCTGCTCACATGCATACAGCTGCTAAACACAGAGGAACGAGCAAGACCTCTGGAACACTCAGGGCCACCACAGGCACTGTGTAAATGCTCTTAAGTGCCTTATATTTCACTGTACTTGGGAGGTTGGCAGGCAGCAAGACAGGTTTCTGGCTCTGGAGAATGTGGGTTAGTCCCAGTGACCCTTCTTGGTGGGTGTGACCCAGTTAGTGTAGTCACCCAGGAAATCTCATGTGTGTTTGCCAGTCCTCAAATCAACAGCATTGCAGGCAGCTTTGGTCCAGCTTCTAAAACAGACAGCATAAAATCTCAGTGATGATCTAAATGGTTTCTTCAAGAATACTCAGCAAGACTGTTAAATTTAACAAGATGCTGTTAAATACCAATGATTGTTTAATAAGAATGTGTTGAGCTGCCACGTAGGCAACACACATTAATATTATTGCTAAATGATTTTAAGTATAAGCATTTAAATTTTAATATTTCTTATCAAATTGGAGTACTTACGTGCAGAATCCTAAATATAATACATAAGCAGTGATATTTAGTCTTTAAACCTCTTCTTTCTCCAAAAAGGGGAATAAAAATTAATATGTATGCTATGTGGGCCCATACGATATACCAAAAGCTACTCTAAGCACCTTACAAACAATACAGTTAACCTCACAATAACACCATGAGATACTCCTGTTTATATCTCTATTTTATATATAAGGAAACAGAGGCACAGAGTGCATACATGACCCAAGGTTGAACACCCCTAGGTGGAGCGTAATGGAGCCAAGTTTTGAACACAAGCACACTGTATCTGGAGGCTGCATGCTTAACTGCTGATCATACCATCTCCCATATGACGGCAGCCTTGTTCAGTTTTCAAACACTCTTGTCTAATACTGAAGGGACCTGGGGCTTTGGATCCAGGTGAGCCTGGGTTAGAATCCTGACTCCACACTTACTAGCTGTGTGACTGTGGACTCCTGAGCCTGTTGCATCATCTGGAAAATGTCAGCACTATGCATAATCACATGGTAAGAGAAATGTCAACATTACGCATGCTCACGTAATAAGACAAATGTCAGCACTGCAGCATGCTTACATGGTAATGCATGCAGAGTGCCTCGCACAGGATCTGGCACATAGCAGGAACCCAAGTTCACTCACTGGCCTTATTCATTAAACATTCTCAGTGTACCACCCCTGTGGAAGACACAGGTAATGATGAGCGAAAGCAGTGGTTGATATTCTCATCACACATGACAATCAGACTAAACAGGTGCTGAGAGTACATGCTACTAGGAGGGGACTTTGACGAAGACAAAATGTTTCTCTGAAAAGGTGATAGACACCCGTAACTCTCATCCTTTATATGTGTAGCTATTTAGCCAGATATGTCTGTCATTATGCATGAACACAGGTATAGGACATTTAATAGGAGTTTTTTGCTGGAACTTTGAGCATTTGAACTCAGGAGGCATCTGAGAATGGTAGGCTGGGTCAGGAACGGTGTCAGAAATTTTATCTCTGTTCTCTGTGAAAACTTCAAGGGGCAGTGTTGAAGGAAGATCAGCATTGATCTACTCTAGCAGAACCTCTAACGTACAAGAGATGCTCAGTAAATATTAAAGAAGAACAAATATAAAGCATAGGGAAAATTTTTGAGATTTATATAGTATCTCACATTATCCAGAGCTGTTTACCATTAAAGTAGAGCTCAGTGGTTGAACTACCAGGTTTATATTATTCCACCACATATAAGCCATGTGACCTTGAGTAAGTAAGTTTCTATGCCTCAGGTTACTCCTCTGAAAAATGGGGTAGGTGAGGATTAAGGTAGATAGTGTAAAACACTTAAGCACATTCCCTGGCATGTGGTAATCTTCTTGCCAATATTTATTTTTTTAAAGATTTTATTTTTTTTTTTTTTGACAGAGAGAGAGACAGCCAGAAAGGGAACACAGCAGGGGGAGCAGGAGAGAAAAAAGCAGGCTTCCCGCGTAGCAGGGAGCCCGATGCAGGGCTCGATGCAGGGCTCGATCCCAGGACCGTGGGATCATGACCTGAGCCGAAGGCAGAAGCTTAATGACTGAGCCACCCAAGCGCCCCCTTCATGCCAATATTTAGAGGTCGTGGTCCATGGCAGGTGATGGCATGGCTGTTTAATTTACGTAGCACAACAAAAATGGGTGGTAATAGAATTTTCCTTTTACGTAAAAGGAAGAATTGAAGTTCAGAGGTCTAAGATAGCTTGGCTAGTCAAAGTCAGGTCAGCAGGATCCAAACCCTCTAGGGAAGATGAGCTAACAGAAGCCCTTAGAACAGAAACCTGCCACAGGGAAAGCATTAAAGAAAAAGGCTGCCTCGGGAGCCTGTGCAAAAGCATGAGGTCAACTGGAAGTCATTCCTTCCTTCTGAGCAAGCAGTAGTGCACTTTATGGGGATCCCCAGTTGTTTCTCTCCTTCTTCCTTTTTCTGGAATGAGGTGGAAGATGCAGAATTATGGAACTGGAAACTATTTCTTCTCCTGAACTCAGCAGGAGAAGGATGAAAACCCAGACAAAAGCACACCCCTCCTCTTCTGGGATCCTGCTATAGCAGTGGCTGCAAGTCTGAAACCAAGCTGCCCTCAAATGTGCACACTCAGTGTTCAGGAGGCTGCACTGGGGGCACAGACAGGTACAGCCATGAGCAACCAAAACTGGGCAGGAAGAAGGGAAAGGATTCAAGCACCCAGACTCTGTGAATTCAGGGCCCCTTGATCTCTGTTTCTGAATTATCTAGGCCAAGTCTTCTCTGCTTCAGGATTTTGTGGTCTGAATAATTCTTTTTTGTGAGGATTGTTCTTTGTATTCATTTTAAGTGTTTAGCAACATTCCTGGTCTCTTCCATTTAGATGTCCGGAGAACTCCCCAGTTGTGACAGTCAAAAGTGCCTCTCGGTATTTCCAAGTGTCTTCTGGGGGACAAGATCACCCTTAGTTGAGAACCATGACTTGAAACGGTCCATGGCTGGAGTTTAAGCATGCTCCTGGCTTTCATTTAGGGGCAGAGTCAAGAGTTCATGGCCTGACATTACCTGAGGAAAAAACCCTGCACCACTAGGCTGGATATTTTTGTTCTGTCTTTGCAAATTGAGGCAAATCAGGAAGCATTGAGCTCCTCCCCTTGTCTAGTGTAGAAGGAAGCAGTCATGAGGTGCTCGTCTTCCTTAGCTTATTTTAGGCTTTCTAAGATCTACCTATATTTTTAGGAAATAGTTTCTCAGTACTTGGTGTGAAGTAGTATAAACCATGTCTAGAGAGGTGAGCTTAAGGAAAAAGTTGTCACAAACATCCTTTCCATGCCTCCACCTCCACAGACATGACTGGCAGACACCTAGAAATAGACGGGGACTCTGGCCACCGCTCATCTTGACCATCATGCTTGGCCATAATCCAACAAATATTTCTTGAGCATCTCTGTGTTAGGCATTGTGCTAGATGAAGTGGAAGGTGCTAAGATGAAGATATTGTTTCTAACTTCAAAGCTTCCAATCTATTTGGAAAGACCATGTGGGCTATGTATCTTCCAGGTTCAAGACCTGAAATTGAAATCCAGAAGTGGACTCTGATTAACTGGTGAACTTGGAGTATATATTGCCAGGGGTCAGGGTAGGTGGTTGGGCTCTTCCTAGGCATTGATCTGCCTTAGAACTTCTGCCTTCCTCACCCAGGTTCCTGTGTGGGTTGGGGGTTCAGGAAAGCAGAATGGTTTGTTCATGCAGCAGTCATTCAACACACATTTACTGAGCACTACTGCGTTCATGACTGTGCTCAAAATGTGAGATGGTGAGCAAAGCATATTCATTTCATTCCCTCGTGGAGTTTATCATCTAATGGGGAAGACAGACCTGAGGCAGAAATGTCAAAACTAATGCTTAATTGCCATTAGTAATAAGAGCTACAAAGGGAAAGACCAGTCATCCCCCTGACTCTCAGCTGCAGTCAGAGACTGAGGGGAAGGGGTGCTGTAAGCAGAGGCCAACGGAGCTGTTAATATGAAGGGACTTATGATACATGAGCAAAAGTAGAGAAATGCAGGATCAACAGGACAAAGGGAAGGGGCAGGTTGCAGAGGGGCAGTATCTGCATTTCTATTGGGAAAGAAGCACCATTTTAATTCCCAGTGAGGTTTGTGGCTTTGGAAGTTCCCTGGGCAAGGAATCCATGCTCACAAGGAACCCAGAATCTGGGGTGGTGGGTAAATACATCACCAGTAGATTCCTGGGCTGCAGAAATCAAGGAGGTCAGAGTTGCACCAGTTCATGTGAAACTCTGGGCTGTAACTCTAGGATATTCTGTGGTGTGACCAAGATTTTACGGTGTGAAAGTGAAACTGAGTCAGCAAACTCTGCATTACAAACCTATTTAATAAGAGGCAAAAGAAAGTTCCAGGTTTTGAAGGCCCTACAAGGGCTCTAGATGACAGGGAAGTTTCAGAGCTTTTTAGAGGAGGCAGGTCTTTACCTGAGCCTTGAAATATGAATGTTTTAAATTTGTTTCCTAAGCTGATGTCATCTACCCAAAATGATAATTAGGAAATACTTCTTGCTCAGTATGAGCAAATACTGATAATCAAAGGGAAATGGCCTATCTCTGCTGAATTCAGTGGAGGAAGAAAAGAAAGCAATTGTAGTAGGAGCCAAATCAAATACATGAATAAAGACCACTATGCAAGATCCAAGATTCTTCTCTGGCAGGAATATATTGCCTATAACTTCATACTTTGTACAAACCCCTGTAGTAAGAGCTCTACATCACAGTGCTACCCTTGGCAAATGGTGACAGATCAAATCCCAGATCTACCATATTTTCACTGTGTGATAGAGGACAAGTCTCTTAACATCTCTACTTTTCAGTTTTCTCATCTATAAAATAGGAATGGTAATATCTATGTATGGAAGCATGGCTGGGTGCATAGCAAATGCTATGCAATTGTTACTATTATTATCATTATAATTTTTGTTATCAACCTTATTATTATAGGCCAGACTGTTACAGGACTTCATTTAATCCTTATAAAACAGACATTTTTATCATATTTATTTCTAGGATGAGGAAACTGAGATCTAGAAAGATTAAGCAACTAGGTCACTCACCTGCTAAATTGCAGAGCCAGGATTTAAACCCTGGGTGTTAGACTCCAAGTTCATTCTTTTGACCAATACCCTGCAATGATAGGATTATAAGAAATAAGGTATATGAAGTACCAACGAAGATTTTTGACACTGAATAAATGACAACAGCTGTTGACATTTTCATCATTATCAATGACATACAATTTCCTTCTTAAATGAGATAATGACTATACAACATTTGGTTTGATAACTGACACGTTGTTAGTGCTCCAATTCAAAAGTCCTTATTACAGTTGGCAAGGAATGAGGTTTAAATTTCTAATCAGAAAATTTTGCATCCTGAATAGATGAGAATTATAGGTGAACTCATCACTTATAAGGAAGAAGGAAAATTACCTTCTTCCAGACTCTGAGAAACTAAGAACTCCAAATCTTATCAAGTTGCATAAAGCTGTGTACTCCAGAACTTTCTGGGGCTTCTTCCCCATTTGACCATTCTTCCCCTCAAGTTATGTGTTTTTCCAGAAACATTAGACAGCCATCACTCATGAATGGTTTAATTCAAGCTGTAATTGGGCACCTGAATCTAGTCATCCATTGATTTTTTTAGGCACATACTGAAAGTTGCGTTCCGAATTAGAAAAAAAAAAAAACACTTCATCCCTTAAATAAGCACTTTTTATAGCAATGTCAGCGAAGCAAACATTAGCATTAATTAACAGTGACTTTGGGATGTGTAATGTTTTCCATTGGCTCTGAAGGGGGCTAGAGGAAGGAGGATAAAGGACAACACAAGTCATCACCACGTGTCTGGGAAAAAAGCGGCTAAATTCAAAATGCAGAAGTATAATCCTGTTTGTTCAGAAATAGAAGGGAAGTGATTAGAAACCTCAAGTTGGTAATGGTGGAGATGGTTAAACCAGATGACCAATCTCCCAGAGTGACACATGGTACCCATCAGTGGGCAGCTATGTTGCTGAGGGCATAGTAAAGGGTTTAAGTCTCTCAGTCTTAAGGAGAGATAGGGTGTTCTGAGCATGAAGACTGTTTTCATTCACTTGATATACCTTTATAAAATAATCTGAAAAAAAATCAGTTCTTGTTGCTATTAACACCTTTTCATGGATCTCCATTTCTCTGATAATGAAACTGTCTTTTGCTTGCCCCCTGTATCAGTTTCTTAGGGCGGCTCTAACAAATGACTACATTCGGAGACTTTAAACAACAGAAATGTATTCTCTCACTGTTCTGGATGCTTGTAGTCTAAAACCCAGATGTGCGACGGGCCATGCTCTCTCTGAATGTTCTTGGGGAGAATCCTTCCTTGCTTCTGCCCCAGCTTCTGGTGAAGACCAGCAATCCTTGGCATAGCGGACCTTATAGATGTAACATTGCAATCTCTGCCTCTGTCTTCACACAACAGCATGAACTCACCTTAACCAGCTATATCTACGAAGACTTATTTCCAAATAAGATTACATTCTGAAGTTCTAACTGGACCTGAATTATAGGGAGACACTGTTCAGCCCCGTACATCTCCCTTTTGACTCCCCAGCCTCGCCAGCTAAGCTCTAGCCACAGGGGTCTCTCCTCAGTTCTTTGGATCTGTCACACTCTTTCCCACCTTTGCCCTTTTGAACTTCCGAGTCCTTGCTGCCTGAATGCTCCCCAGGCTACCAACACTTGACCTTGCTGGCTCCTTCTCAACCTTCATGTCTTGGCTAAAATGTCACCACTTCAAAGAGACTTCCCTTGCCCATCCTGTCTAAGCTTCTCTATTGAATTATTGCTTCCCAGTCTTCACACTTATTTCTTTTCTAGTACTTAGCACTATGTCAATGCTTTTCTTGTTTGTATGTGGATTTTCTTAGTTTTCTCGCTAAAATGTAAGTTTGTCCGCCAGGAGTTCCACACTGGTTTGTTCCACCATAATTTTTCCCCCAGCACCAATTAAGTCCCATGTCAATATTCAAATGTACTAAATGAATAGTTGTTTATTCAAAAAAAAAAAACATGTTAGTATCTATTATATGCAAGGCCAGGGTTAAGCACGTGGGGGACATGAAGTATATGAAATATAATCCCTGTCTTCAAAGATCTTAGGCTGGAGGTGAGATCAGAGGTAAACACAAATAATTGTAAAATATGTGTTAAGTTCAAGCAGAGAGGGACTGAAAAAGTGCTGCAGGAAGAACTCAGAGCAAACAGTCTGGCAAATCTGGCTGTCTCGGGCGTGGAGGGACACAGGTGGGGAGAGACTTGGAAAGTTGCTTTCAGAGCAAAAGGGAGCTGGTATTCATGCAAAAAATGAAAGTAATTCAGGGTGCACACAACCATGGGTAACCTCCAGGGCATTAGGCACATCTGTGGGCCGGACTCAGTGGAGCCAGGTGGAGTAGGTGTCTGAACCCAGCCGCTATGGCAGGCAAAATGTTCAAGAGGAAGATGCAGCAGATGATGCCTTTCTCAGCCAGGGGTTCTGGTGCCCTCTTCCTGAGCCTCTAGAGGCTTGAGAGCCATATGTGTTTAATGAGTTTTGAAGCATACCAGAGACTCAGAGCTTTTGCTCCCTACCCTTGGGTGCCCCTAGCAGTTGGTTAGGTTCTGCCCCTCTCTTTCCCCTCTAGCTCCCACCCTAAGAAGATTGTGTAAGCTTCAGGTTAAACTAAATCCTGATGCTCCTGAAGCAAATGGCACTCAACCTTTTACTCCAAGAGACGGCTTGGCTCAGAAGAGCGCCTTTTCTGCCTTTATTCCTTCTGGACTCCCCTCTGGTCCTCTAGGTATGCTGGGGGTGATACCTGGGTGAAGTGTTCACTCTCAAGATTCCCACTTGCTGTAAGAGTCTATAGTCAACAATATGTCAGAAGAAGGGAATCACTTGTCAGGCAGTAAATATAAAATGTAATTTTCTCTGCAATTTGCTGGTTAGAATCCAATATCCTTCTGGAGGAAGGAGATCTCTGGGAAGGGCACGTGCAAATGTGAAACAAGGCAATAGTAGTCAGGAACCCTAAGGATGTGACAGTGGGCTTTGTCACGAATACATTTGTGCAAGAATTCATTTAGGAAGTACTGTTTTTGGAGACTGAAAGAGATAATACATTAAAAATGCTCAGCACCAAGGTTGCCACATGGAAAACAACCAGTGATTGTTAGTTGCTGTTCCTATTACTATTGTTACTATTAATGTTTAATATTTTCACATTGCTTGTTAAAGTGGAAATCTCCATAGCAACCAGAACAAGATTGGGCCCTTCTTAACCAGTTGCTGCTATGTTGGCTGAAAGGGCTTGGTATGAGGGTGAAAAGAGGAGATTCCACATGGCTGAAGGTGGCTGGAGGAGAAAGGCCACAGAGAAAGGAGCAAGAGAAAAAAAGGGAAAAATAATAGCTGCCATGGAAAGTGGAACATGAACATTGAATATTTAAAAAGAAGTCTTTGTAGCATGATAAGGATAAGACTGTCCTTCATAGCTCTCCTTATTAGACTATATACATTGATTGATAGATAAAAGTCTATTAGACTATATACATTGATTTCTAGAATGGGCCCGGTAGAGTTACCAGGTATGGTGACATTAAAGACTGGCCTCAATGTAGGCTCTGGGCTAAAGAGACTGAGTGACCCTCAGTCATACCTATAGTACAGATGAATATTGTATCAGTTTCTTACGGCTGCCATAACAAATTACCACCAATTTAGTAACTTAAAACAACAGAAATTTATTCCTTAACAGTTCTGAAGGCCAGAAATCCAAAATCCAGCTTCCTCTGGGGGTTTAAGGGGGAGAATTTGTTATTTCCTTCTTCCAGCTCTTCATTGCTCTTGACATTCCTTGACTTGTGGCCTTATCACTCCAGTCTCTATCTCTGTGGTCACATTGCTTCTCCTCTTTCTACAAATCTCCCTCTGCCTCTCAATTATAAGGATACTTATCACTGGATTTGGGGCCCACCTGAATAATCCAGGATGACCTCATCTCAAGATTAACTGTAAAAACCTTTTATCCAAGTAAGGAAACATTCACAAAATCAAGGAATTGAGATATGGATGTATCTTTGTTCATGGTGCGGGATGGGGGGCACTATTCAGCCCACTGTTGAGTACCCTACCACTCAGAGGTTAAATGACTTTCCAAGGGTCTCAGTGCCAGCAAACAAAGGACCTGGAAGAAATCTCAGTATAGAAATCTGAAAAACAGAGAGGGAAATGACTTACTCAAGATAGTACAATGAATACTAAACAGATTCAAGGCTTCTCTCTTCAACAGTCTTCAGTGTTTTTACCCAAAGATAAGAATAATATGGGTATTTTCTATAATATTCAGAAGATATTTTTGTCCGGGTAACTGGAAAATTTTAAGGAAGTTGTTTTTGTTTTTGTTTTGTTTGCTACTGAGGTAATCTGAGACTTGAGGAATCCTTTTCTAATCAAGATTTTAAAAGATAGTTTATAAGAAGATAAAGAAATGAAATGGCCAATGTACCATGCATGTCAGTGTTGAAATGGAAAAGGGAATGATTTTGATATAACATGGCCTCCATCCTTATAATCACCAAAACACATTCATCTGTTCAGACAGTTATTTGTTTATTCCTTCAACAAATTGAAGACCTACCCTGTGCTAGGCAGTGTGTTTGGCTAGGGAGATAATAATGAACGAGATGAATGTATTCCTTTTTTTTTTCAAAGATTTTATTTATTTATGAGAGAGAGAGAGAGAGAGAGAGAGAGAGAGCACATGAGAGGGGGGAGGGTCAGAGGAAGAAGCAGACTCCCTGCCGAGCAGGGATCCCGATGCGGGACTCGATCCAGGCACTCCAGGATCATGACCTGAGCCGAAGGCAATCTCTTAACCTACTGAGCCACCCAGGCGCCCAAGATGAATGTATTCCTTACCTTTGTGTAATATACTATAATAAGGAGAAGACAGGCAACAACAATAATAATAAAACATGAGAGTGCTTTTTTGAATTTTTTTTAATTTTTTTATTGTTATGTTAATCACCATATATGCTTTTTTGAATTTTGAACACTTCTATGAATAAGACGGAGTGCTATGGGAGAGTCTATTACTGATTATTCTGCTTTAGGTAGAGGAATTAGACAAGGTCTCTGAAATTAAGGTGAAATGCCCTAAAGGGGCCAGTGGGCTTGTTATATTCTTAGAACAGTTGGAAGGCCAGTGTGTCCAGAATTTAGAGATGGTAAGGTGAGTGAAATGAGATTGTAGATGTGGGCTGATGCTACTTTTCATCTTGCACTCCAGAGGGAAAAAATATAAATAAAACTCAAAGTACAATGAATTGAAGTCTTAGAAGTATGTGTGTTGGGGGAGGAGAGACTTTGCATTTTTTAAATCTCTCAGTGAAGAAAACATTATAGGAGAGCAAGAGTAAAGCAAGAACCTATTAGGAGTCTACAGTACTGGTCTAAGCAGCAGATGGGGGAGGTTTGGACTTTTGTAGTGCCTGTGCATATGGAAATGAGAGGACAGATCTGAGATATCATTAGGAGGTCGATCCTATAAGACTCGGTTAATGTACTAAATGTTGGAAATGATAAAAGATAAGTCAGGAGCAAATGGATGGATGGTGGTGCCATTTACAGAGATGATGGAGAATAAGGAAGGAACAGAATGCTGGGGAGGACAAGTAGAGCCAGATTATGAAGAGTTAGTTGTAGTGCCATGTTAAGTGGCAAAGCCTATGAAACAGTCAAAGTGGAGATGTCAAGTCAGAAATTGAATACATGAGTTTAGAGCTCAAGGCCATGGTCTAAACTGGAGATATAATTTATGAATCATCGGCCTGTAGATGGTATTTAAGAAAGCCATGAGAGGGGCACCTGGGTGGCTCAGTGGGTTAAGCATCCACCTTCGGCTCGGGTCATGATCCCAGTGTCCTGGGATGGAGACCTGCATAGGACTCCCTGCTCAGCTCAGCGAGGGGCCTACTTCTCCCTCTGCCCCTCCCCCTGATCATGCTTTCTCTCTCTCTCAAATAAATAAAAATCTTCAAGAAAAAAACAGCCATGAGAATGGACAAAGTGATCTAAGGAGAGAAGGATCGGGTACTCTTCAGGAAATGGATTGATATCTCATTCTGCCCTGATTTAAGCCTTTTTTTTTTTTTTTTAAGATTTATTAGAGGGAGAAAGTGCACATGAGTGGGGGAGGGACAGAGAAAGAGGGAGAGAGAGAATCTCAAGCAGCCTCCCTACTGAACATGAAGCCCAACACAGGGCTTGATCCCAGGACCCTGAGATCATGTTTTGAGGAGAAATCAAGACCCTTAGCTGACTGAGCTACTCAGGCACCCCTTAAGCCTGAGTTCTGATCAGTTTTGTAATTTATCCTTTTCTAGCTTATAGATAAATTGCTCTCTTTGCTCTGAGACCTCTAGACCCTCAAAGTTCACATAACTAAAACATAGCAGTACCTACAAATGACTTTGCATACAGAAATCAGAAAATGTCTAAGGACAGCCAGTGGATAAAGGGCTTGGTCATGACTTGTGGTGCAATCCTTCACAAGAATGGAGTTTAACTGGCCACTTGGGGTTCAGATGGCTGTCACCATCATTTCTCCTCCTCCAAAACATTGCATGGATCACATAGATGCAATTTGTACTTGATGAAATGTAATTACATTAAGTAAACAGATTTCTCTCCTGTGGCCAAACTTATGTTTACTATGTAACTGCCTCCTGTTTTCTCAGTGGAGAGAGCCTGACACAGAACTGTCTGCTACCTCTAACTCAATTAGATGTGTTAGATATGGTCAAAATGTGGCTATACAAAATTCAACTCACAGCACACCTCCTTTAACAACATTTGTTGAGATTAAATAGATTGAGTACTACTCAAGGTAGTTTCTGCCTTTTCCTGTTCATATTCCTGGCTCCTAACTTATGTTAGTGCCTGCCTCAGTATAAGTCAGTCTAAATGGCTGGTGAGTTAACCCTTCATCGCTGACCTCTCCTCCCACCATTTTCTCTTTGACTCTTTATACCCTGCCTTCTTTCAAATTCTCAAACACACCAAACTCATTCTGACCTCAGGGCCTTTGCACTTGCAGTTCCCTCTGCCTGGAGTGCTCTTTCCCCATATTTTCATATGACTGGCTTCTTTATTATCAGATTTCAGTTCAAATGTCATCTTCCCTTAGAGGCCTTCTCTGACCACCTGGACTAGAGGAGGCTCTATTTATTTCTATCCCTACTTTAATATCCATGGCCTGAATTATCTCAAGTTCCTTGTTCATTTATTTGTTTTTTACTTTGTTATCATATCCCTCCCACTCAGACAAAAGCTCCTTGAGGATTAGGTCCTCATCTGTCTCATCCTCCTGTATCCCCAGGCTTAGAAGACACTCACTCAATAAAAATTGGTTTAACAAATACAGGTAACATTATAACTTTTGATTATATGTCAACTGCTCTGCTTAAAGCTTTACACTTACATCAGTATATCCTCAACAAAAACCCTTGTGAGGGGGTGGTTATTATTTTCTCAACATCATATAGCTGGCTGCCAAGAAAGCCAGAAATGAAAGCCAAGCCTGCCTGATATCTAAGCACTTTTTCTTTACTACCACTATGCTCTGTCATACTTTGAGGATGGATGAAATTTATGACAAAATAGAGTGGGAATTTTTTCAATCTTGAACTCCTTTCCACCTTGCTGAAGACACAGTCAGTAAGGTGCCATTCATTCATTCATCCATCCATCCATCCATCCATCCATCCATTCATTCATTCATTCAAGAAATATGTCTTGAGCATCTGTTCTGCTCAACACTGTTAGAGTGATGGAGACTCCCAGACAAAGGGGCTAAAAAGTAGTGTTCATCTCTTTTCTCATTTACCATTCCAATAAATAAGTAGCAAGTACCTACTATGAGCCAGGCATTGTTTTAGTATCTGGTCCAACTAGTGTGTGTCCTTCCAAATTGCCGTGACTACCTGTCCCTCAATGCCTGCCTCTTCTTCTCCCCACCACCTAACCTCCTTGGTTCCACTTCTCTATTGCAAAAAGGTTTATTCCATGTGGCAAAAGAACTGCCACAGTTGGCTCCAAGATTACATCATCCCTGCCTAGTAATAATAAATCAAAGAGCCTCTGTATCTTCCTTTTTCCTAAGTGGTTAATCCTAGAAAAGACTTTTTCAGCTCAGATTTGGGTCATGTTACTTCCCTTGAACCAATCATTATAGCCAGAGGAATACAGTACTCAGAAAAGGCATACCTAGATCACCTGACTCCCTCGTAGTCGGCAACCCCATCAGAATAACACGGTGGGATCACCAAATAATCAGTTGCCCAGAGAAAGGAATTAATGTAGGACAGATGAAACAGTAGACATTTACTATCTTGATTCTTCTGCTACCCATCACATTCTTAGGAGCAGGGATATTGTCTCTTTCATTCACCACTGTTTTCCCCATGCTGAAGACAGTTTCTAGGACATAAGTCCTGAAAAACTGTCTATTGTATTGATAGGATGAATTAAAAGAAAGACATTATTTGGGGAAAAAAACATGATTTGCATTATAACATACTTCACAGTGGATTACTAAATGCTACTGTTATACAACACTATTGCTGAGGACTATTGATCTAGGGAGTAGGAATTCTAATACTTCTGCATAACCTACCAGGCTTTCTTCATGATTAAATGCTATTAGATTGTGAAAGGGCTTTGAAAAGTATTAAACAACATACAAACACAAGACATTTCATTGTTAATAGCCAGCTAGGAAGTGAATGATCAGCAAAATTGTCTAAATAGGCTCTTAAAGAAGTATGGTAAAAAAAAAATGGAATTTTATAAAGTTTCAAATGGCAAGAAATGCTTAGGTAGTAAAAGAATTTTCTAAAATGAAGAGCTTGAGAAGAATAAATCAGCAATGTATCTTGGTGCAAAACATTATTTAGGAAGCCTGGACATACTTCTGATTAAAAGATATTTTCAAGAGTGACACCAGCAGAAATAATAAAATGCTAGGCATGAACCTATTCACTTAACTGTTGTAGCTAACCAAAATAAGTGAGCCTGATCTCTCTCTCACCAGGAGCCCTTGGCTACTTTCAAGATAGGGCATTATGCACTTGAATTGTATGTTTAGTATTTTAGGTCTCATCATTTAAGCCTAGGTGCCTCCCTCCTAGAAAATGACAAGTGGAAAGGAAGCCAGACATCTGTCCACAGGCCGAGAGACCAATTCCTATCAATCACATGAATGAGTTAAGGCACAGATAAACTGCTGTCAGGGAGACCAAGCCAAACAGCTTAGAGGAGCAAGCCTCTATATCCCTCACAGTCCAAAAGTGGGGAAGTGGTCTAGGGCAGGTAGGCAGCTCCACAAGGTCATTCTGAATCACAGGTTGGCCAGTTAGCTCTGCCATCCTCAACATGTGGCTTCCAAGGAAACTCCTATACTGTTTTCCAGCCAACTGGAAGGAGCCTAAGAAGAAAAGTCCTGACAAGTAGATTTATCTTTATGGAGATGAGTGACAATTTTCAAATAATAGTCCTATTCATATTCCACTGGCCCTAACTTAGTCACATGATCACACATAACCCCAAGAGAGACGGCAGTGAAATAGCCAGTAGGACAGCCATGTATATGAATAGCACTTAGGGTAAGGGAGGGGGGTTATTTCTAGGGAAAGGGGACTGTGGACACTAGGGACTATGATTACAAACTAGGAGTTTTTGCTATGTCATGCATATACTGAGTTTATGCCATGTTTGAGATTTTCAACCATGTATAAGACAATGGCCTGCATTCCAGAAGGCAAGAGATGCAATCACATGTAGCAATAACTGTCACATAAGGTGAAGTGTGACAAGGAACAAATATAAACCTAGTGTTATGAAAACTTAAGGAAGGAGGGGATTATTTCCCTCTGAGTGAACTTGAGGAAAAATTCTTGGAGGGGGTAAGATTTGAAATGGGCCCTTAAGATTGAATAGAACTACAAATTGGAGTTAGGAAAAAGGGCAGAGAAAGTCAATTATCATATGGTTTCACTTATTTGTGGAACATAAGGAATAGCAAAGAGGACATTAGGAGAAGGAAGGGAAAAATGAAGGGGGGGAAATTGGGGGGAGACAAACCCATGAGAAACTATGGACTCCAAGAAACAAACTGAGGGTTTTAGAGGGGTGGAGGGTAGGGGGATGGGTTAGCCTGGTGATGGGTATTAATGAGGGCACATATTGCATGGAGCACTGGGTGTTATATGCAAACAATGAATCATGGAACACTACATCAAAAACTAATAATGTATGGTGGCTAACATAATAAAAAAAAAAACAAGGAAAAAGGGCTGAGAAGAGGGAGAGCTGGGCCTTTAGTCAGTATGGAGGAAAGAGCATCCTAGCCAGAGTCATTGTCATACCTATGACCTTTTGAGAACCATCCAGCAATGCCCCCCCAAAAAAGAATTATTGAGCAGGGAGCCCGGTGCGGGGCTCGATCCCAGGACTCTGGGATCATGACCTGAGCCGAAGGCAGATACTTAACCAATTGAGCCACCCAGGCGCCCCTACCTCCAGATTTCTTTAAAGCAAAAACAAACAAACAAAAAACATGTTTAAGCAACTGCTATTTGGAGTTTTATGTCGCATTCAATCATACTAGGTCCTCACTAGACCAAGCAGCTTGCAAACCCCGGCTGATGCTATATCAAACTTAACAATGGATGGGGGTTAAATAAAAGTCGGCATATTAGTGCCCTATTGCTACCATACACATTACCACAAACTTGGAGATTTAAAGCAATACAATTTTATTTATCTTACAGTTTTATAAATCAGAAGTCCAACTGGGTCTCACTAAGCTGAAATCAAGGAGTCAACAAGGTGTGTTCCTTTCAGGAGGTTCTTGGTGGAAAATCCATCTCCTTTCTCATTCAGGTGGTTGGCTGAATTTACTTCCCTACAGTTATAGGACTGAGGGCCCCCATTTTTTTTTTTTTTTTTTGCTAGTTTTTAGCTAAAGACTATTTCCAGCTTCTAGAGCCTACCCACATTCCTTGGCTCATTGTTCCTTCCTCCATCTTCAAACTCACAACGGTGCATTAATCTCTCTCACATTTCATATCTCTCCAAGTCTTCCAACACTGCATATCTCTGCTTGCTTCTTCCATGTTTATGAACCCATGTGATTACATCAGGCCCACCGAGATGATCCAGGATAATGTTTCTTTCTTAAGGTCTGTAACCTTAATTTCAAAAAGTTTCTTTTGCTATGTAATGTAACAAATTGACAAATTCCAGTTATTAGAGCATGGACCTCTTTCTGGGTCATTATTCTGTCAGCCATAGTCAGAGAATATGAAGTTCCCTCTGTGTACCCCCCTTCTCCTGTCAATTTAAGATCTTGTTTCAGCTGTCCCCCTCATTTACAGGTGTAATAACCCAAGGGTCCACCTGTATTGGATACCTGGGGTCCTTGGTAGCCTCGACAGTCAGGAATCCTGGCCTCCTCTTAGTCTCAGGAATAATGCAGTATCTTTGCCTGATCTCCAAAAAAAACTGGGACAGTGCATCAACTAATAAGATGGGGTAGGTTGCAGGCCAAATTTGGTGAACACTGGGAGTTTTTTTTTCATGGGGGTATGGACTAATACTAGTGTTTGTCTCTCACTTTCCTTAAGACCTGAAGCTGAAAGAGCCTGAGAAACTCTGAAAACTTACTTAGGTCTGCTGAGTGGGTTGCAGAGAGCAAGTTCCTTATAGATTCTTTCAGGTTGGATTTGAGGATAGGATTGGAAATTGGGTGTGTTATACCCAAGGCAGTAATTTCAGAGAGAAGAAAAAGGAGAGAACAAATGTCCCTCCAAGAAAATGAAGAGATGGGGTACTATCTAAATTATCTAAGTGGAGCTGGGGAAGTCACCTAATTGGTAGTGCTCTCCTTAAAAACCCATTATGTCTTGATTTTTTTAATTTTCTTCCTCATGCACTTTGAGGGAGAGAGACACTTCACTGTGAGGTCAATGGAGTGTTAGCTCCAAGAAGACAAAGACCGCGTCTGTCCTTTTTTCTTTACTCCCCAGCTCTCGGGGTCCTGTTTTGCCCGGGGTAGTAACAAGTATACATTTGCATGAATAAATGAATGAATGCAATATTAATTAATTGGTGGCCGTCCAAGTCTTTTTTCCCACTAGGCAGTGTAGCCTCATGGTTAACAGACTATAAAGTCACTTGGATCCAGGTCCCACCTCGGCCATTTATCCTGCCAGTGGATTCCCTGGGAACTTACCTGAGTCTATTTCCTTGTCTGTAGCATATAAGCAATAATTACTACTTGGCTTTGTGAGGTTTCATTGAGATAATAGATAAAGAGTGCTTAGTAAAGTTCCCAATAGTCAGTGAGTTTTGGCTCTTAATGTTAGTCCAAACTAACATTAACGTTTTGCTAATGCCAAAGTGGTCTCTCCTTGATCATCAAGCTTGCTTTCCAGTCTCCTTCCTGCCTTTGCTTGTGTCAATTATCCTCTCCCTTTAGCATTTTATGCACACATATATGTATACGTATACACACGTGTACACATGCAAATATCACAGGGGTCAAAACCAATTTAAATGTTATCTTCCCCATGAAACCAACTGTTATCAGAAGTCATCTCTTCACTTTAGAATTCTTGGATACTGATTAAGTCACTTTTGCATTTTTCACACACCAATGCCTAGCACAGTGTCTGTCATATAATGAACCTAACACCTTTTGAACAGATGGATGGATGGATGGGTGAATGGATGGATGGAAACTTATGTTCTCTGGCAGCTCCACAAGAATTTATTTATTTTTATACCCACCCTGGTTACCCAGCGCCTGACCCACAGTAAGGGCTCACAAAATCTTGATTGGATGGGAATAAAAGGGAAGAAAAATCAGAAAAAGAGAAAATCAAATCAATGCCCACCTGGATCCATTCTCCGTTTAGGGCATCCTGTTGAAAGGAGTTATTGAGGAGAGAAGCAGGGAGTTGACAGCCACTCTCTGGACTCTCTCCCAGGACCTTTTTAGAACAGGAAAGTTAATTATGGAACCAGATTAACAGTTTCTTTTTTGATACAGTCAAAGTAAAACCAGCAGGATGCAATTTAGCTCTTCCCCACTTTCCAAATAGCAGCAAATTTTCATACAAAACAAAGAGACACTTGAATTGCAAATTACTTAGAGAATCAGCTAGCAACCCCAACGGAAGAATATTTCTGCTACTTTCAAAACCAAGCTGTTGCCTTTTCAGGTTTAACCATGTAGTGGGACCTTCACAAAGGCCTGGGCGTCTTGCTGTTCCAACTCCCGGCCAAGTGGGGAGGCGGAGTGATTCACTGAGGCTTACTGAAATGGCACAGTGAGGTCTTTCTGCTCAGAATATTTTTCTCTTTTCCACATTGTCTCTAACTCTCAGATCACTGGTTTCCACCCACAGAACTGGGACTGATGATGTGTTCTCAAAGGTCATCTCATCTAAGGGTGGCAAGAGTAAATGCCTAGAAGGGCAGGCAGGGTTGTAAATAAATGAAGCAAGTTGTCAGAGTAGGTGTATTTGTCCACTAGGATGTGAGTGAGGACTGGGATGAACCCCTCTAATCACCACTGTCATGGAAGAATGCTAGCCCACTGTCAAGGGTTGCTAGATAGTTCTGACACATCTGTTATCTGGATTCTTAGTTGAAATACTCTTCTTTTTTAGCTGTTGGCAAAAGAAAAAAAATACCATCTATTGGATCTGTTGGCTGGATACAGCTTATAGGCCACCAGTTTACAACTTCTAATCTAGCTCAACTTCCTCTTTTGATAGATGGAAAAATTGAGGTAGGGAGAAAGAAAGCATTTATGAAAGTTCACCAAGTGACAGTCTTCTGACTTCTCATCTTATGCCTAGTGGATTTTACTACATGGCCTCCCTCAAGTCCCTCTCTCCTGCAGGACACAGGGCAGCTATATTTTCACAAGAGCATTTAGAAAACTTGTCTTTCTGATTCAAATAAATAAGTCCTATTTTTTACAGAGGATTTGGAGGATGCAGCAAGGATAAGGAAATAATAAAATGAAATCTCACATAATGTGATTTTATTTCTGGAGGGACTGGAGCCGGAGGTGGGAGTCTGGCTAGAAATAGGCTGCTTCCAGACAAGGCCACTGGAGGGCAAGGTGGCATCTCATTTGGGTTAGCCCCTAATAGGTCAAAGGAAAATTAGGACACAGCTTGAAAATGTGTATGCTCACAGTGGCCAGGCAAGTGGCAGAAATGAGTAAAAGGAGGCCAGATGGGAAATAGGGTGAAGGAAGAAAATACATCTAAAGGACTCAGATACCACTCAGATTTGGCCCGTGTCACCTTGTGGCAATGCACACAGTTGACAGTCCTTTTGATTTTTTTCAAGCAAAGCTTGAAACCTAAGTTTTTATGTAAAGTTTCTCAGTGTTTAAATGTAGTTCAAAAAAAGTGTGAGTCAAGCAAAACATACAGAGGAGTGGGATTTGGGTTGCAGGCTTCCACTTTTTGATCCCTCCTTAGTGACTCACTGCGGGTAGACGAGTCACTGCACAGGTCAGTCTGCTGAGCAGAGAGTTTGCAGTCAGTCTAGTCACAAACCAGCAGACAAGGCTGGCATGTAGATGACAGAGGAAGCAGAGATGATCCAAAGACTTAGTGCAGAAGTCCCCTGGGGGAGAGTGGGCTTCAACCAGAGCCAGCCTGTAGCCTGGACAGATCCTTGGGGAAAAAGATTTGCACAAATTCAAAATTTGGATTTGCACAGTAGGTACTGTGACCTTCTATAATGTGTGTGTGTGTGTACATGCATATGTGTGTGTGAGTATATGTAACAATCTTTACTTTGCTAAAATAATATAGATTATCTCCCTTGGTAGCCCTGTGGAAGATTCATACATTTTCTCAAAAGCAGAAATGTTAAAGTCAGTAAAGATAGCAATGAGTGTGTCAATTCTTCCCATTTTACTGTAATGAATCACTGAATGAGTAGAGTACAGCAATGGAAGGAGCCCTTGAATTAGAGGTCTTGGACCTCCCCACCTTAACATTTCTCTAAGCCTCCATTTCATACTTTGTAAAGTGAGAATTTTAATACCTGACCCACCTTCCTGTATTACTGAAGATTCTTGACTGGGAGGAACAGAAAACCCAATGAGCTTAGTCAAAAGCATGCATGTATTGGTTCACACAACTGGAAAGTTCAAGCATTTAAATCATAGCTGGATCCAGGTACCCAAATAATATCAAGGCTTGGTATCCCTCACTCAAAACTGCAGTCTTCATTTTCCTTGTTGGAGCTGGAAGCTCCAGCTGTGCTTTCTCACCATTCTAAGTACAGTCAAAAGAGATCTCTGCCCCTGCATTTTCCATGTGAGTTTCAGGACTGACTTTCGTTGGCCTGTATTGGGTCCTATGCTCATTCCTGAACCAATCAATGTGGCAAAGGAAATGAAATGCACTGAGTGGCTGGACCAGTACACATTTCATGGAGCAAGTAGGCATTTAGCTGGAGTCTATGGGAACATTCCAGAGGGTAGCAGATAAAGTAGTAGACTTGATTCCCTGATAGCAATAAACTGTTATTGAAACAACTTCCTGGGAAAACGTCCAGATCTGTGGAGTCTGTTTAAAGCTGGAGCCATGCACCTGGAGAGAAGAAGGCAAAATACTTGATTACTGCCTGATGCCAAAATGAGATTGTATATTTTGTATATATTTTCTATGTCTTGCAGGCTTGCCTTGATAAAAGGATTGGAACTGGTGACACCTGTTTTAAAGAAAACAACAGTGTGAATAGTGAGTAGTTTTCCTATTATTCTTTGGATCTAGAATATGGACTGCCCTCTGGTGCCAAGATGAGCTTTATTAAACTACCATTCCTTCCTCCAGTTCATTTAAGCAAACATCAACTGGCTTCATTGTTAAATCAGATGCTAAGTATGTGACTTAAATTTCTCTCCCTGCCTCCTCCCCCCGCCACACACACCAGAGCATTGTAGGAACTATCAAGGTGCAGAACTATTAAGGTGTGTTCTTAGCTGAAAGTAACAAAATACAGACTCAAGATGGCTTAAATAATAAAAGAAAAAGTAAAGAAAAGCTAGAAAAAAGTTACTAGTGCTCAGAACAAGAAGTCCTAAAGTAGGACAGGTCCATAGTTGGTTTATTGAATAGCTCAAAAATGTCACCACAGTCTGGATTCTAACCTCTTCAATGGGCTGTCTCTTTCATTTATTTCTTTTTATCAGCCTTTCCAGAAATCCCCCAGCAGGCTTTCACTCACATTCATTGGTCAGAAGCATGTCACACACACTTGTTTAAATCAATCCCTTGCAAGCGGATGGGACCACTTTGATTGACTTAGACCAATCATGAGTCCTATCCTGGGGCTAGGGATCGTATCCACATCCCCTGAAGCACATGGTCACATAGAAGTGAGTGACTATCTGAACAAAACTGAAGTCTTGTTTAAAAGGAGAAAGGAAGGAGGAATGGTTATTATAAAGGCAATCAACACTCTCTGCTATAAGGCAAAACTATGCAAATCTTAGTGGTATTTCCTCCAAGATGAATGTTTGTACAGGTTCCTAAGTTCCAAGGTGTCATATACTCCATCACTGGAGAAAAAGCGGGGACCTAGCCTCGGCTAACCTCCCCCAAAGTCATTGATAAACTGAAGAAATATTAGAAATACCTTTGACTCTGGATATAAAACCCAAGGCATTATAATACCATATGCAGGCCGTTTCTTCAATTTGCATAATTATATACTCCTCCTCAAAAACTAAGCAATGCTGCCAACTTACAAAACAAACTACAAAGCAATATTAAATATGCATTGCTAATTTGACTTTTTAATTTGTCTGGGATCTTCACAAAGACATGCACAACTCTATAGATACTGAGGCTTAATAAGACCTTCCACTTGTCTGAAAAAAAAAAATCAACATAAAAAGAAAGGCTAAAACCAAAATTTTTCAGCTAAAGAATTTGATTTGATGTTTGAAAATTACCAGTAAGAGATCATGCTATTTAAATGACTCTAAAATTCACTATTCTGTGTGCTAACATCATTCAGTTGTAGGTGATTGCTTTCTGCAGCCAAAAAAAAGGAAACATTTCCTGAATGTCTCCATTCTGGTTTTTTTTTATTTTTTTATTGTTATGTTAATCACCATATATTACATAATTTGTTTTGGTGTAGTGTTCCAAGATTCATTGTTTGTTCATAACACCCAGTGCTCCACGCAGAACGTGCCCTCCTCAATACCCATCACCAGGCTAACCCATCCCGCCACCCTCCTCCCCTCCAGAAACCTCAGTTTGTTTTTCAGAGTCCATCATCTCTCCTGGTTCGTCTCCCCCTCTGACTTACTCCCCTTCATTCTTCCTCTCCTGCTATCTTCTTCTTTTTCTTTTTTCTTAAAATATGTTGCGTTATTTGTTTCAGAAGTACAGATCTGTGATTCAACAGTCTTGCACAATTCACAGCACTCACCGTAGCACATATCTTCCCCAATGTCTATCACCCAGCCACCCCATCCCTCCCACTCCCG